>NC_074710.1:7878109-8178109 GCF_024334085.1 Lutzomyia longipalpis
ACCCACGTCATTGTTGAGAATGAATTTTAAGTGCATAAAAGTCATTGATCTATTAACCAGGTTAACCCCACAAGAAATATTAATGTAGTTTTCAATTAGGGACGTACAATCAAACCTTTTAATAACTATATCGTACATTCTCTACAATAAAATAAAAAACTCTTTAATAATTCGAATAATTCCTATTTAGTTCTAAAATTTAAAACACTTACTTCACTTGAGATGAAACCAATATTTAAAACGACAAATAGAAACGAAATAAATAGTCTACTTTGAATGGACATCTTTTAGCAAATGATGAAAGTATCTACTTTGAATTTATAATACGTACATCAATGAAAATGGTTCACATCTTTTATAGAACTATTTGTAATGCCATTAAAAACCAATTTTATTTAAAAGAGGGTATAACAATTTAAAATGAAGTATTTGATTCAGTTTTATATAAGCAAAGCGACAATTTACCACGTTTTAATGATAAATAAGAATATAATGAAAACAGTTTTTAACAATCTTCTTTTTTTTCAATTTGTTTTCTTTTGAACTTACTATATTATGCAGAATTTCTTCCCAAACTTGTTATTCGTCAGCTTGTTTTGCTTTCACTCATTCATTATTTTCTTTATGCTGCCTTTCATATGTGCGGGTTTATCGCGACAAGTGGCAATGAAAATACTATCGTTTTTATACATGTATAATACATACCTAATCTTTTGTATAAAATTTATTTTGAAAAGATTTAGATAAAATCTGTACCTCCCTACGTGATGACTCAAATGTTCTTTAACCCATAAGTCAGTTTAATTGCTAAAATTGAAGGCAATAGGTCTTATTTCTAAGAAATATTTAATTTATTTAAGTGATAGTTTTAGTTTTAAATTCATTTATTGAGCAACTGGAAGTTTACAATCATATTTCTTTAAGTGTGTGTACAGTAAGGGAACTTTTCAACAGCTAAGTAAAAGAAATTTAAAATTGAGACCAATTTTAAGGATTTACAGGTTAATTCAAAATAGAGTTTTGCAAAGGATGAAGAAAAAGTTAATTGAGAAAAAACTTCTATAAGTCAATGCTATTTAAGTGATAAAAATTCTAGCAAATTATTGAAAATCTTAAGGGGGTTCTCATGGGAAAGTTGTTAGAATTTACACGATTCTAATGTTGTTTTTCTTGGGTTTTTTTTCTTAAACTTGGTTTTCCGATGATGGTTACATTTGTAGCCTAATTATTGAAGTGTAAGAAAATCACTTTTCACCATCTTGTGATTTTCCGACTTTTCCACAGAACTGCCCTAAATTACAAAGGTAGGTTTTTCTCAGGATCTACTGGATGGATTTTGATGGGGTAAAATGCAAATGAAAGAAGAAATACCAATGCAGATTTTGATGTACCAGAATTTTGAAATTCCATTCTGGGGCTGAGAAAAGTGGAAAAATGTGACTTTTGTTCAGATATTTTTGACATTTTACCACTTTTCTCAGCTCAAGAATGGAAATTCAAAATTCTATTCCGGTACATTTTCCACTGACATGTTCTCTTTCATTTGCTTTTTACCCCATCAAAATCCACACAGTAGATCCTGAGAAAAACCTACCTTTGTGTTTTGAGGAAAATCACAAGATGGCGTCGCACATAAGATTGCGGAAAGTGATTCGAAACAGTAATATTTTTTTTAATAAGTCTATAAAGATGCGTAAATTCAGTAATTCTTTTTCTTTCTTGCATTAGGAAATGCACCAAATTACCCCAGTGATGCCTTAGAACACCGATCAAATATCCTTGGTGAGGATGAAGATGGTCTTGGTCCCTTGCCCTACAAATGGGAGAAGGCCTACACAGAGAGTGGAGAATTATATTTTATTGAGTGAGTTTTACATATTTGATGAATTTCTGTATCTTAAGATGGATTTAGAAGAAATTCAATGAAAGACTATTCTTAGAGGTTCTAAAAGATTTTCTAAAAGTCTTTCAGTTTTAACTAACAATAATATGTTTTTTTCCTATTAAATTGTTTTCCTCCCAGTCACAATACGGGAACATCTCACTGGTTAGATCCGCGTTTATCGAAATTCCAAAAGAAATCTCTGGAAGATTGTTTGGATGATGAATTACCCTATGGCTGGGAGAAGATTCATGATCCACAGTATGGAACATATTTTATTGATCACGTCAATCGGAGGACACAGTATGAGAATCCCGTGTTGGAAGCTAAGCGTCGCGTGGAGAGAAGTCGTCCTCCAGGGTGCCCAAAAGGTCCCATTTTCACGCGAAATCCCCTTGAATTGCGCGGTGAGAGAATAAGAACGACCCTGCTGAAATCTTCACGTGGCCTGGGATTTACAATTGTCGGTGGGGATGACAATGTGGATGAATTCTTGCAAATAAAATCAATTGTACCCAATGGACCAGCATGGTTGGATGGGAAATTGCAGACGGGCGATGTGCTGGTGTATGTTAATGAAATTTGCGTTCTTGGTTTCACGCATCACGACATGGTGAATGTTTTTCAATCAATTCTACCGGGGGAAACGGTACCCCTTGAAGTATGTCGTGGCTATCCATTGCCCTTTGACCCAAATGACCCAAACACCGAAGTGGTCACAACAATTGCCGTGGATGGGATTAATAGTGATCCCGAGAAGGCACGAATCCTTATGGATTTGAATATGGATGGAAATTACAATTTTCTCGATATGTCAGATCCCATTAGTCCCAGTGGGGGTGGTGCTACCCTAAATGGGAGCGCGAAGAACCCCTTGTCACGTTTGCAGGGGGATGACTTTGTCCTGCATCAGGAGCCAGAAGTTCACAGTATAAGTATTGTGAAGGGTGCAATGGGATTTGGATTTACAATTGCCGACAGTGCCTACGGGCAGAAGGTGAAGAAGATCCTCGATCGGCAGTGTTGCAAAAATCTCCAAGAAGGTGATATTCTTCTCACCATCAATACAATTGGGGTGAAGCAAATGTCTCATGGGGAAGTTGTGCAAGTTCTCAAGGATTGCCCAAAGAATCAAGAGGCCGTACTTAAAGTTCAACGTGGTCAATTTATCCCATCGGCTGGGGCAACGGGTAAAACATTCAATTTAGATCGAAAAATGTTGAAGAAAAATCCCGATGGGTTATTTCGAAGTGGCAAAGATGGGGGATTGTATAGGAGTAAGACACCAACAGCGGATTTGTACAGTACACAGCCGAAGGAGATTTTGCCAACAAGACCAAAAACACCCCTCGTTGATACGAGAGCACGCGCCAAGACGCCATCAAATGATCTCAATACCGATGACAATGAAGCCTGTGGTGGTCATGAGAAGATCACAGAAAAGGAAGGTATTCCCGTGGATTCGAAATCAAATACAAGCTATCCCGATCATGATTCAATCAACAATGATCTTCCGTACATTGATACCTTCCCAAAGATGGTCATGACACTCACTGATCGCCTCTCGGAGGTATCACTCAATCCCATTCACGATAAATACCACCAGGATCGCCTTCATTCAGCCAATAAAACCTTCGCAAGTAGTCAATCGGATCTCAATAGCTACGATCACGTGAATACGGATTTTTACGTTAATGCACCCACTGTGCGGAACTTGAGTGAACTGGGTCCTGCACCTGTTGCCCTAATGGCGCCAATTCCCACATATCATCAGGACACGTGCTACTGTTTCGAGTGCCAGGACTTTAATAGGCAGCAAATGGAGTACATGCAGCAGCAGCAGCGGAATATGTATAATTGGCAGCAAGCCAATGGACGGGCTAATAGGAAGGTGAATGAGTACCTGTTGGACAGGAGACGTGCGGGATTTAGTCCACTTGAGAGTCATGGATACCATCAAGCAAATGCCTGGAAGTATGGGGATACGTCCTCCGGCGATGGGGGCTTTTCTCAGGCACCACTTCATGTAAATTAAATTAAATATTGTAGAATTGCAGAATTTTACTAAAGAATTTTTCTTTTTTTTTTTCAGGAAGAATATGCCCTTTCTGAAGTTACGCTGGAGCGTCAAACTCTCGGGTTTGGTTTTAGAATAGTTGGTGGAACAGAGGAGGGTTCACAGGTAACAGTTGGGCACATTGTCCCAGGTGGATCAGCTGATCGTGCTCCTCAGATTGCGACTGGTGATGAAATTCTCAGTATTGATGGTGTTAATGTGGTGAGTTTTTTTCTTATTTATTTAGTTCTTTTAATTCTACTGTGATTGATGGGAACTGCAATTCTCTTTGCGGGGGCGTCAAGGGTGTGTGTCAATCCGAAGATAAATACACAACTTCTGCCAAAGCTTTCGGAGAATTTCCTCACCTTCCTCAGTGTTCAATTTTGTCTAACTTCCGATTATGTCTACCTCTTTTTCATTTCATTTAAACTTTATTCATCTCAGTTACACTTGTCTTATCTTCATGCGCCCTTGGGCGTCTTAGCGTTGACGACCAGGCAGTATTTTGATCGGTTAGGGGTATTTTTCAGCGTTTTTATGATTTTTTCACAGAGCAAAAACACACCACTCTTATTCGCTGGCTGTTGCAACGGTTTTTAATATATGGCTCGAGGTGAATTTGAACATTCGTGGTGTCTCCTTTTGCACGAAAATGTTAGAGAGAGATAGCTTAATACATTTTTATGCGCGAAAGACAGAATAAGCAAAAAGTACGTTAATCAATTTCGAGTACAAAATACGTTAACCAATTCACTGTAAAGCAAGTTTGGCGTTATCGAAAACGCCGCTAAGTAATACCTCACTGTAGATTAATTTTGAAATTATTTACAATAAAAAAAACTTCTGGATGAAAAAACATGTAAGAATTTGAGGTTATGTAATCACATCCTTTTCGAAAGTTGTCCTTTTTCAGTGATTTAATTACTAAATAGCAAAATAATCTAAGAATTCATCTCTGGAAAGTATTAGAATAGGATCTGCAAGGATCTAGAAAGGACAACTCACTCAAATGCTATGTTTTTTACAATAAAAAATAACTTCTCAATTACTTTCAGTGAGTCCTTTGATGTGATTTTTCTTTCACTAAATATCCAATGTTTTTCTCACTAATCTTACTGAATTTCTTTTTGGAAGAATTCTACGTTTAGTTTTCTTCAATTTTTCCACCAAATTTTCTAATATTAAGGATTCTTTTTAGCATTAAAACAACTTTTTTATCAACGAATTTTCTTAACCTTCAATACTAAACTCTCTATCCAATACCTTCCAGACTTTCCAGGATATAGGAAAATCTGGAAAAGCAATTCCAATATTTTAAAGCCCCAAAATTCAAAATTTAACGTATTTTAAACTGATTGTACGCTGAAAATATTAATTTGAAAATAATTTCTTTCAGGTGAATGCATCTCATCACAGAGTTGTACAATTAATGGGTGAAGCAGCCCTTCGGGGTCAGGTAACAATGATCTTACGGCGGAAAGCAATGGAGAAGCATAAAATCTATCCATATGACGTCATTGTGAGTCGCAATGAAAATGAAGGATTCGGTTTTGTTATAATCTCATCGACAAATCAATATTTTGGATCCACAATTGGTAAGAATTTGCGATCAAAGATTGAAAATTCTTTTAGAAAAAAAAACATTTTTTTTTTGCTCTAGGAAAACTAATCCCGGGAAGTCCAGCAGATCGCTGTGGTGAGCTGAAAGTTGGTGATCGTATTGTGGCAGTCAATCGTGTGGATATAGCTGGGATGAGTCATGGGGATGTGGTGAATCTCATAAAGGAATCTGGATTGCATGTTCGCCTGACAATTGGGAGTCCTCAAGTTATTGCAAATCAACCAATGAAGGCACCACCACAACCACGAAATGAGGGATTCTTTGTTGATTCTCGCTTTGCTGGCATACCAAATCATCCACAATTATGACTCTAAAATGCCTTAATTTTACAACGCTTCGAAGATCAGATTGAAATGGTCAAGTTTATAAAGAAAACATAACTCCAATTCGTAGAATTTTATTCAAAAAAAATTGCTCAATTTTAATGCTTTTAAATTCTATTTATGTGACTCGATAGGTCAGACGGTTAAAGCTTAAGTTTTAAGTCTAAATAACGAGTTAAGCTGGTTCGAGTCTCAGTTGGGAAAATATTTTTTTCTTGCCTTATCTTAAAAATTTTGCTCAAAAAGAAATCTCAAGAACGTTTGCTCATTCCAACCTTGACCATTCAATTAATTATACTTTAGTAATCAGTACTAAAAATATTTTTAAAAAATCTCACCTCTAGTTGATTAAATTCAGAAACCAGAGAGCTGTTCCATAAAAAAGGATAAAATCTCATAAATCACAAGGTAGTGGAATAAGGTACTTAAATAGTGGAACAAATAGTACTTGCCTTAATCTTTTCTCATTTACTTAAAGCGGACTTAAGTATACACATATAGATAATCCAAAAAGAGGTATAGAAGTAGGTTAAAATGAATATTTCTTGAATATTTTTAGTATTTTTTTTTGTTTTAAATAAATCACCGAATTTGATGCAATTAACACCCTCAGAAAACACTTTAAGAACATTTTGTACAAATTAAAAAAAATAAAATAAAAGAGAATGTAAAGCGATTGAAGGACTTACAGAGACAATTTTATAGACAAAAAAAAAACAATTTTTGTCTTTGAGAGTTTGTTATCAATGCAATAAGACTGACAAAGTGAAAGTTTGCATAAGAAAAGAAATCTAGTGTACTTATTAAGAGGTTTTTAAAGGAAAAATAAAGAATTTTACGATTAGTTAGATAAAGTTTTAAAGAAAAGAAGAATATAAATGAATAATTGCAAGCTTATGAGAAAATATAAAGTCCTTAATAATTAATTTTTTTTACAATAAAAATTAGATTATTACAGAATGGTATGTTATCTTTAATAAAATAAATATTTCTTTAATATTAATATGTACAAGATTTGTTGGAAGAATTTTTAATAGCTTCTAAATAAATACATTTTTTATACGAAAATGTTTTGTTATTTTGCAAAAAGAAAAGTTTTTTTTAATCAAAAGAAGCGTAAAGGTAAGAAACTGAAAGAGAATGGAAGAGGAAAAAAGAAAAAAAAACTAGGGAGCGCCCGGGATTGAACCGGGGACCTCTCGATCTGCAGTCGAATGCTCTACGACTGAGCTACACCCCCAGATGTCTAGCCTTCAAGTAATCAGCCACACCTTTTAGCATCACGCAGTTCAATGTCATTGAAGAAGACAGTTAAAATCAACTATATTTTAAATAAATAATTGTTTATACAATTTTTTGGTCGCCTAGTGTATTATATAGTGATTAGCAGTTGTACGACATCTCATATAGGTAACAATTTTATGTGTCTCAACTTTATTTTTTTTTAAATACCGTTGAAGATTAAAAACAAATCTTAGGTATCTATCATAGAATTCATGTATTTCCAAATTAGAGAAAATGGAATTAATTGATTCAAATTCTAATCAAAGAACTTGAATTTAATTAAAAATAAACCTTAAATTGCATTGAATAGAGAGCAAGAAATTTATAAAAATTAAGTCTTTCATTATAATATTTTTATTTTATTATGGATGGAGGCGTTAGAAAATGCAAATCTTTTTCGGGAAATCTTTTTGATGATTTTTTTAAATAATAGGGGAGGGCGGGGCTAATAAAGTCACTTAAGGGTTTAGAAAAAGCCTAAAATATAATATTTCATAGCTAGATAGAACAAAGTGATCTGAGAAAGAGTTGTAGGGCAGTAAATTTCCTAAAGAAATGAGCTAAACATTTCGCTTTATCCATTTGGGAAATATAATATTTTGTGCTTTTTCTAAACCCTTAAGTGACTTTTTTAACCCCGCTCTCCCCTAATTAATCTTTATTATCCTCGCTACAAACGAGTGTATGGAGGCGTGATTAAAAAATAAAAAAAATAAAATAATTTTCAAAATAATATAAATAATTATAAAAAAAATAAAATAGAAAAAATAAAATAAGTCCTAGACCTATTATTATTATTTATTCAATATTTTATTAGGTGATCCTAGACTTAATTTTTATAAATTTCTTTCTCATAATGCTTTAAAACTTATTTTAAATGAAATTCAAGTTTTTTGAATTCTAAATTGAAATCCAGTTCTTTCTTTTCGACTTTAAAATCTTAAGACTGACTTTAAAAAAAACTGACATAAAACCTTAAGATCGACTTAAAATTATAAGCCGGACTGAGTAGTGAATTCCACCCTCTGTTCGCAAAATTTCCTGAATTATACGCGATAAAACATTTTATTACGGAGCATGCACGTTTGCATCCATACACCTTGCCTTCTAAATCCGATCTGTATTTTTTTGCCGCCAAATCATTTCTTTTTCCCCACATTCTCTATTTTCCCCACTCGAATTCACCACTTTGAGTGCGCGCCAAATTTAAATATTATTTTATTTCTTAAGTTTTCCAAATAGACCCATTTGTGTTATAAGATGATCAGAAAGTTAGTTAAGTGATTTCACCAGTTAATAACTCTTATTTGGGTTGAGATATCCAATGAATTCTCCCGTCAAAAGATGCGTAAATTCAAAAAGTTTCCATTTTGTTTATGATTTGAGGCGTTATTAGAAGATCTATAAAAAAACATTTAGACGGAATATAATTTATAATGAGTTTATTTAATAGAATTCTTATTTATTTAACATCTTTTATTTTAATTCAACTTGAGAATAATATTCGCCCCAATTGAGATGCGAGATAAATTCCCCAATCTCCGTTTGGTAGCCGTTTGCAACAATCTTCCAGCCCATTTGGACAATGTGTCGCATGAGCTTGTCGAAATCTCCTTCAATCCGCCGCAATTTCTCATAACGCGGATGAATTGATCCCTTTGAGGACATTGTAAATGATTTCGCCATCACGATCCTTTTCAAAACAAAAAAAAACAAATTAAATATTTTGTAAAACTTTGAAAGATAAAAATAAATAAATTTACCTGCTGAAGCGAATGATGATTTTGAAGACATCCTCAATGGCACTGAGAAATTTCTCACTCTGCCTATTTAGCATGCAGAGAAACTTGATGCGTTTAATGTAGGTTGTGTGCTTCCTGTACAAGTCCATCATACTCTGGGCGCTTTGGAGATCCCTCATAAATTGCCTCCAGGACGTCTCGAGCGCCGTGACGGTGATGTGATTTTGCAGAGTGAGGATGAAGTGACTAAACTTGTGGCGCATCATGTGAATGTGGTGATAATGCTGGGATTTTGCGATGTTGGCGTCAGCACGACAAATTTCCTTGAGATGCTGAAAGAGATTCTCAAGAATCCACCCCACATGCCGAACTTTCAGGAGGTACTGGAAGACAATTGCGTACTGATGGAGGGTATTTGAGCTGAGAATTAAATTCACCGGCCATTCAACGGCATAGCTCAGACGGAGACTTTCCAGGACATTCGGGGAGAGAAGATCAAATTTCTCGGGGATTGTGTCAACAATGAATGAGAGGCGTTTGCTGTTTGCATCCCGACTGGCTGCACTGTAGCTCATGGCTGTATCGAGAATTGTGTGGAGGGTGTAGAAATTGAGGAATTCATCGGGACGTGTACCCCTTTCGAGGCACTCAAACAGCCCATCGCAAATATGACTACCAAATTCCCCATCAATGAGAAAGAAGTAATTCCTCAGGCTTTGCCAATGCCCAAGGATGTCGAGATCTTCGAGGAACATTTTCATTATTTCTCGATTGAGGAGTGACATGTGGCACTCAAGGGGAATTGCAATTGACAGCCGGAGGAATTCCTTCATGGAAACCCCATTAAGTGATGCAAGATCACTCATTGAGTAATTCGATGTGTTGGGTTTATGGGTAAATGTGGGTGTTTTGAATGTTTCAATTTCCTCAAAGAAGTTCCTGATCTTTTGCTCTTTCTTCTGTGGAACTTCTATTCTCACTTCTTCCACATAAATTTCCTCAATTTTCCCTTTTTCTTCTTCTTGTTCAAATTCATCTTCTACTTCAACCTCCTCAACTGCAATCAAATCTTCATCCTCACCACCTAAATCAGGACTTACAACTTTCTCCGAAGCCTCAACTGAATAATCCGACGTTGTACTCATCGGGGTGAGGAGTTTTTCTTTAGTTGGAATTGCAATATCAAATTCAGTCTCCAGCACTTTCTTGCGATTTCGCACCCTTTCACTTTCCACCAAATTCAACGTCATGCGATTCCTTTTGCCCCCACCATCATCATCAGTGTTTGAATTGAAATCTCGATGAAGAATCCTTTGACGATTGCGCTCCAACTCTGTCATTGTTTCTTCCCGGATGGCACGACTCAAATGGGAATCCATTGGAATTGAAATATTGTACTCATGACTCATTACTTTCAACTTATTCCTCTGACACGGGGTCATTTGACTCCTTTCCGGCAAATTCACATTCAATTTGCTATTATCGCAATTTTTATAATTATTCTCCAAACATTCTACATTCTCTTCGGCCTCATTGGGTGCTGCAACAGCATCCAATTCAATGATTTCATTGGCATTTATTATGTCTGAAGCGGATTTTTTCATGCCACGCATGTAATTCTCATTGACAATCCCCTCTGTCCCTTTCCCAATCCTCTCGAGCTTCTTCTCAGCTAGATCATTGAGTTCGCGATAGTGCTGAATCCTCCGCTCACTCTCCTCAATTTTCCGCTGCATTTCATTCTCTTCCATTGCATTTCTTTGCTCAAGGAACAACAATTCCTCAGCAATTTCTTTCCTTCTCTTTTCTGCTTTTTCTTGTCTGGATTTTTTTTTTAAATTTGTAATTTGAAAAAGAAAAATATAAATTCAAAAAAAATAATAATCTAGTTTAGTGTGTTAATGTTCTTATTCTACAAACTTCGGGGAAAAACAAAGAGTGTTTATCTGAATAAAAATATTCAAATCTTGGAAAATGGGCGTTATTCAGCGACCAAGAAACCCTTGAAATCTTTGAATTTTGTACTGAAATTTTAAAATTTCAAGCGAATTTCAAGGGTTTCTTGGTCGCTGAATTATGCCGAATATTTGGATAAATCGCCAAAAAAAATTGGACAGATAAATATCAGTTTTTAGTTATAAAAATACACAGAACAAAGAGAAAAAAACCCCAAGAAATAGTCAATTTAAGCCTGAGAAGTGGTAAATTCAAGCCTGAGAAGTAATAAGTTCAAGTCTGAAAAGTACTAAAATCAATCTGGAAAAATATTCTGTTTTTAGCCCTAAATGTGGTTCAATTAAGAACCAGAAGCACGAAAAGTAGTATATTTAGGCATGACAAAAATAGTAAACTCAAACCTGAAAGGTACGAAATTTAAGCTCGAAAAGAAGTATATTTAAGGGGGGTCTCTTTTGAAAGCAGATGAAATTAATTTTTTTTATTTTTCTTGGGGTTTTTCTTAAACTTGGTTTTCCGGTGTTGGCCACATTTAAAGACTTATTATTGAAGAGTAAGAAAATCATTTTCCGCCATCTTGATGCGACGCCATCTTGAAATTTTAGTCAAAACACAAAGGTAGGTTTTTCTCAGGATCTACTGGATAGATTTTGATGGGGTAAAAAGCAAATGAAAGAGGAAAGTCAGTGGAAAATGTACCGGAATAGAATTTTGAATTTCCATTCTGGGGCTGAGAAAATTGGAAAAATGTGACTTTTTTCAGATATTTTTGACGTTTTGCCACTTTTCTCAGTCCCAGAATGGAAATTCCAAATTCCGCTACATCAAAATCTGCATTAGTATTTCCTCTTTCATTTGCTTTTTACCCCATCAAAATCCATCCATTAGATCCAGAGAAAAACCTATCTTTGTGTTTTAGGGCAGTTCTGCGGAAAAGTCGGAAAATCTCAAGATGGCGTCGCACCTATGATGGCGAAAAGTGATTTTCTTACATTTCAATAATTAGGCTACAAATGTAACCAACATCGGAAAACCAAGTTTAAGAAAAACCCCAAGAAAGTGACAACATTAAAAATGGGTAAATTCTAACAATGTTCCCAAGAGACCCCCCTTAAGACAGACAAATGAGAAGTACTAAGATCAAGCCTAAAATGTACTAAATTCAAATCGAAAAAATATTATAATCAAGTTTAAAAAAATAATCGGTTATGTTAAGTCTTAAAAAAGCTCAGATTGTGGAGCAATAACATAAGAAGTATTAAAAAAACACATTAAAGTACTCAATTCAAGCCTAAAAGCACTAAATTCAAACTGTAAAAGATTATTGGATTGTTTTTAGTACATTTTAGGTTTTTGCTCTTCAAACTGAGCTTTTTTAGGATTAAAAGTCGAATATATTTTTTTAGCTTGAATTGACTATTTTTAGGTTTGATTCCAGTTCTTTTCCGGCTTAAATTTAGTGCTTTTGTGGCTTTTTCTTTTTAGTAGGTATTTAGTATGCTTTAACTTCTGACTTTGAGCTTTTTACGTATTTACTACTTCTCGAATTATTCAAATCCGGAAGAAGCTAAAAAGTACTAATTAACAAGCCGAAAAAGTACTAAAATCAAGCATTATAGTACTAGAATCAAGCCTAAAAGTAGGAAAATCTAAATGGAAAAATGTATTCGGTTCTAAATCCTGAAAAGGCTCAGGTTGAGGAGCCAAAATGTCCTTAAAATTTTCATTCAAGCCTAAACAACTTTATTGGTTTTTGTTGCAAATGATTTCGATCTTCTGAAATAGTCAGATTATTTGACATTTTCTAATATTCGAATAATTCGCACTAAAAAATCAATATATTTTTCGCAGATTAAACAACTTAAAAAAATTCTCAAAATAGTAAAATTCAAATTTGAGGGCAAAAAGTCTAAAGAAAGGAGTAGATTCTGATAAAAAACTTTTGTTTTTTTCTAACAAATTAAGATTTTGACAGATGAAGTTTTTAAAAATCGTTCTGTTGTCGTTCTATAAAAGGAAAACAAAGAATTTGTTGTTCCGGAAAACTGCCAGAAAAAAAACTTTAACGAGCCCCGGAAAAGTAATTTTCTTTCAAAAACCCGTTTAAAGAAAGAAATAAAATGTCAAAATCTTAAGATATTTTTCTCAGAATACCAAAAATCTTGTAACTGACGAAAAGAAAAGATTTTTATCAGAATCAACCCCAAAGTCATCTTCTTGGAGGATTTTAGGAGGATTTTATTTAGTCAAAATAAAGACTCACTTTGCGCTTTCAATTTGCAGTTGTAGCTCCTTGAGTTGCTTTTTCTTCCTCTCCAACGTTGCTGCATCCGCTTCCTTTCGCTCAATTTCCCATTTTTGGAGATTTTCCAGCATTGTCTTCTCAACGAGACGTTTGAGGTTTTCCATTTTCACCTGCTTTCGCCTATTTATCTCCTCAATTGTAACTTTTGGACCACATGCAGCTGTAGCACGCTGAGCATAGGCCGCAATGGAGGCCCTCAGGGTGTCTATTAGTTTGCCAGAGAGGCAAATATTGAGACTGGGCTTTGGTATGTCGAGTAGAGGGTGGAATGGTTTGTACGCTTTGAGGAGCATTGTGTACTTCCCACACAGAATAATGTCCTCCGTGAGCCCCGTGAGGAAGTCCGGAATGAGATTTTCCTGCACACTGTAGGCCTTATCGAAGAATTTCTTACTATCGTAGCTATATTGATCCGTGTACACAATAAAGAGCTCATGGTATCGATCCTCCAGCACTCCCTGATGGATCCACATTTCTAAATGGCTAAAATAGAATTCCACACACTTGATCATGATATTGGCGAGAAGGAGGAAGATTTCCGGACGCATTGCTAAGCTCAGCTGTGTGGAGACATACTGAAGGAGTCTCCCACCAAGGGGGAAACTCCCTGCAGGGGCAGCAGGGTTGAGTTGGCACAAACGTCCGAGAGTTGTGACTTGATCGACAATGCTGGAGAGTTTGTAGGAGAATTCCAGCATTGTTGTTCCCTCCGTGAGGACAATAAAATGCCTCACATGTGCCAAATATTGCGAAACTTCCATGCAAAAGGCACGAAATGTGAAGCCACCATGATCTAGCTGAGATTGGTAGTCCCCGGACGCCACTAGCTGCTGTAGACGCCTCATGCAGGTGCCAAATTCCAAGAAGGGCCTTACGTACTGTTTGAGGGTATTCACCGTGACATTCTCCACGCGAATATTCTTCTTCAGGCGGAATTCCTCGTACTTCCTGCGATACACAAAGCTGGGAGACTTGAAGCCACAGCAGAGAGCACGAAGATCATACATAAAGCTCTCCAGGGGAGTTATTTTACGTTCCGCAGGTGCTTTGGGGCATTCAATTTGGCTCAATTCTAAAGGATTTTTCATTTGAAGGGAACACAGGGAGTCAAAATCATTCCTTTCCTGTGAATTCCCTTCATTTGCCAGCTGTTTGGTCATTAGAATCTCCTGGAAATCCTTTGAAAACATTTCCCTGGCAAGAAGAAGATTTTGTGTGAAGATATTCTTCCCGAGATTCTCAGAGAATGCCTCAAAGTATGGATTTGATGGATTTTCTCCGCGGATATTGAGACTCGGAAGTGCATCAGGGAGTTGAAACATCTCCTCTGTGACTGTTATGTAGGGATTAGTCTCTCTGGCTGATTGGAGGGATGAAAATAAGCCAAAAGGGTAGGTTTCCTGATGAAAAAAATAAATAAATCAATAAGAAATATTCTTGAAAATCCCCTCCGCCCACCAATCTTACTTGAAAGTGTCTGTAAACATCCGGAAGATGATGGTTTTTCATGTGAAAAAGAAAGGTAAGAATGGATTTTCCTGATTCACTCCGGAAGAAGGGATTCCCCTCAATTCCCTCCAAGATCTCCCCCATTTGATTGTAATGCTCTCGATGGAAGACAGTCGAAGCCTTCGTTTTCATCTCGAACAAATGAAAATCCAATTCCCGCAGAGGATCCTCCAGAATCCCACAACTTCCGGAAGATTGAAGGATAATTTGAAAAGCATTCGCACGAAGGGTACGAAAAGATGCAGTTTTTCCAGGCTTCCTAGCATTTTCATTTATCAATTTCTCACAGAGAGTATTTATTAGTTCAAAAACACTCGTTTCCGACATTTTTCCAGCTTTTTCATGCACAGAAAAATGAGATTTTTAGCAAATTTTTCACACAAATTTTCAAATCAAAACATTACTTTTTAGGATATTTGATTTCTTTCTCCCTCTAACAAATGGAGTTTCATATCTTGCATCTCAATTAGAATGCTATTGGTGAAATTGACAGTTCATTCATGAGACAGTTCTACGGCGCGCGAAAATTTCATGCTATCTCTCTCCCACGAAAGGATAGTTGCAATTTTCTCGCGTTTTCCGGGGTTTTTCCTGGTTTTATAGACTTTGTTTTGCTTTCAGAAGAAGCTAAGTAATATCAATTTTACTATTAGGATTGCAAAAAAACCGGAAAAGAGTTACAAGAATGATTTCAAATTCATTGCCGTTTTAGCAGCGCCATAAATTCACATGTGGTAAGTAGAAAAAGTAATGAATTGGAATTGTATCACATAACCTCAACGATTCTTAACGTGTTTTTACTTTTTCTTGTTTTTTTTTCATGTTGTTTATGCTGTATTTTTGGCGTTTTATTGCCTTTCCTTAATTTTGTTAGAGCTCTGAACAGACTTAGCCGTTTTTACAATGTAGCCCTCAACATATCTCTGTGCATTTCCTAAAATAATTACCAAATTCTTGTATGCAACTAATATTTTCCTTATAGCTCCACAGTTGCAGATGCTTTTTTCTCTTCGTGTTTCCTTGATTATACAATAGGACGAACTGGAGGATCTTTAAGGATTTCCATGGGATAAAGGGAAACAACTTTTCAGAGAGGTAAAAATATTACTTTTTATTATTTTCAATTTAATTTTACACATTGCTGAAAAACCCATAGACGTCCAGTTCACGGTCATTAATTATTAACCCTTGGGAAGCCAAGCGGGGTTGTTGAACGACCCCTGCGTTTTTTTCTCATGTGAGAAACAGGTAAACTTAGGACACATGAACTTAGAAAATGCATAGAGTCGATAAGTTTTACCTCTTTATAAAAGTAAACATCACAAGGTTGGGCAATAGGTGTACAATGTTTGGGAATTATTTCCACATCTGCCGTTGAATTGCCATCCTTGTCTTTGAAGGCCTCCTGAAAAATATTTTTGTCAGTTGAACCTCCCCAGGAGTCAATCGTCCTAAGAAAGTTGCCTACAAAGTATGGCTTTCAACGAATTTTTAAGAGAAAAAAAGTTTTTAGAAAGAAAAATCCCAAAATTTGTTAAAAACACAACTTATTTTGTGAATAAAGAAAAAAATATATAAATTAACCCTTGAGAAGCCAAGCAGGGTCGTTGAACAATAAATTTATTGAGGGGCGCATAAATTAATGCATGACTTTGGGGATCTACTTATGTTTGCAAAGTCGTGCATTAATTTATGCGCCACCCTGTATAAAATAGCGTTCCCATCTTTTGGAAATAAGTTCTTTGGTTACCTGAGGAAGTTGTGTAGAAATTTCAGCTCAATCCGACCACATTAAGAAAAGTTATTAAGGAAAATCACTGGTTGCAACAGCAATTATCGTATGTAGATAGGGAGTATTTTTTTTAATATTTAACCCTGATATGACCAAGTTTAATTTCCTTTTTTTTCCTAATAAGTCTCGTAATTTTTTAATCTTCTCACATTTTAAGGATTCAAAAGAAGTAAATTATAACACATTAAGGTACCTAAATTCTATGGCTTTCAAATTATATATATTATCTTATTAAATAAAGTTAAATTCTATGTAGTAGGTATAGTAAGAAGAAACTCCTTGAGCGAAAGAATTCCTTCCACGGACCGCGACAACCCTCTAAAAGAAGAGGTGGATGGATATAACTTTATGCGTTATTCATTTCACGATGCGCAATCCGGTAGCCAGCAGAGAAGAGATCTTTGACCCTATTCGAACTTGTCATCCATACTATACTACCTACATATATAATGTAATCGATGGTTTGGCAACATAAATGACACATGAAGAGACCGATTTATGTTCAAAGAATTTCTGTTGGAGTAGACAGTCGCAAAAATTTACGGAATTTCTGGGATCTTCTTTTCCCTTTTTAACTTTTCACGATCGCGCACACACAATCTCCATCTATACCACGTAATTTGCTCCGCATGGAAATGTGGGAGGATGGAAGGTCTTCAATTCTTTTTTCTTCTTTTTTTTTCGTGGCCATAATAGAAAACTTACTAATATAAATTTATTAAAGTGTGTGTGACGCAAGAGATGAGCAATAATATTGTACGTATATTTTTTTCCACGTAAATAATTACCTATCATTGTAGCATATTGAATTGAAAATCATGTGAACGCAAGAAAGGAATAAAAATTCAAACTTCCCAAGAAAATATTTCTCTGCTCAACTCCTTCTTCTCAGCATCTCTCTTCCCGCATGTTGTCTCCTCTGTATAATACGAAGAACATTGAGGGATTCTGAGCACGCACACTGTCCGGGAGAATCTCGCTCAATTTCTTGAGTCATATGTTTTTTGCACTTAAAAGAGACGCAGAGTCTGGCGATCACCTCTCTGTATTTTTGTATGCAATCCCATGCATCAATTTCGAATCAAAATCATTCCACACAAAAATATCCCAACTCCTCCTCGTGTGGAGATGTATCAATCTTTTTTTCTTACATTTTGTGCGAGCACAATAAAATATTTTCATTTAATTAATAAATCTTTGCATCGGGTTTTTTTTTCACGAAGCAGTTAAACTCGCTTGTAGCGAAATATTGCATTTTTATGTAGATTTTTAAGGTGGAAAATGTCGAAAAATTTGGTGAGAAAGTTTAGGAAAAGTATCCCATACTTCAAGGGGTTAAGGGATCTAATTTTCAGTTGTAGATTTAAAAAGAAATGCATTAAAACTATGGGAATTCTTTAAAAAAAAAAACGATTTTTCTTTAATCTTCGTAGGATTGATAAGTCGGCAGTATCCTGAAGGAAAATTAGAAAATTTTCAAATCATTTAATTTATCCAATTTTAGTGAGATAGACTAAAATAAAAACTTTATGAGTCATTAAAAGAGAATAGTCGATGTTTTGTGAAAAGAATCAAATTATATAGGTAGTTTTTGTTTATGTCTCTAGGCCTGATGAAAAAAGAATAAAGCCTTCGAAACGTCGAAAAAAATCAATCATCAAATTAGTTTCATAAAAGGAACATTTAGGGATTTTTGTATAGAAAATTGCAACAAGAATTTCTTAAAAAATGACTGGTAAGGAATTTATAGGATTTCTTGAAGATGCAAAAAGATCCCTGTCCCTCTTCGTTCGGGTTAATGAAGGACTTTATTCATTATTGTACATCTGTGCGAATTTTTGACGAACTGAAGAAATTTATCTTAAAAAACTAATTTATTTTTCTTATCTGTTCACCATGTACAGTAACATTCTATCTGGGATTCTTTTTTATTGGAATTCTTTCCTTCTCTACCTCGTGAAGTAACTAGAATTCACATTAGCTATTAGACAGATAGACGTACCTACTACATACATACAATAAAAGCCAACCTGTGGGATATTGCAGAATATCAAGCTGCGTAACGCGATCTTCTCTCGGGAAACGTGAAGATCTCTGAGCGATGGGAGGTTGGAGAGATGCTTTTTTATTAAAAGAAAAGCAAAAAAAAAAGTTAGCTGCAATTGAAATTCAAAGTAGGAAGTGCAGTGAGAAATCCCAGCCACACGTCACCGCTGAAGACTTGTTGGCGACATAATTTGTTGATTTCATTCCCACATTTGGAACGATGCGAACATTTTGTTGCAATGTGAAATACCATGACCAAGCATGGGGAACTATACTGGATATTTTTCTCGTTTGCTCTGCGTCTGCAAAATCTCCACTAAAATCCACACCATCCCAAGACGAGATTCCATCAGGAGTGCTTGGCTTGAATTGAATGATAAATTGATATCTTATGGGATCTTTATGTGATTTCATTTGTGACATGCAAGAGATATTTCTCATCTTTGGGTACTTCTCTATAATTTAAAAAAAAAGCAAAGAAAATTTGCTTGAACTTATTTTAATAAAACAGATAGTTTAGGTAAGGTGAAGATGATGGAATTTGGCATTTTTTGCTTTTCGTCTTAAGATATTCTTGTTGTAAAAGAGATCTTTAGTACAGTTTTGTAGATAATTATGATCTAAAAACTTCTTTTAGTTAAGTGAGTATTTAACCCTTTGATTCCAACTTAATTCTCCGTTATTTATCCTACAAAAAAGAAAGAAAATGGCAACAACTGAATTTCCTCGCGTCATCACATAACCTTAAATTTTTGAATTTTACTTTTTATCAACAACTATTAACAATTTCTTTGGGGAAAATCAGCAGTTTCATCTCTTAGTTCTCATTTATTATGTATTTTTCTTAGCAAAGAAAACAAAAAATAGTTTTTTTTCAAAATGTCTGCTTTCACGTCAACCATATTGCTATATTTTTGAATTTTCAGTTAATCAACAGTCATCCACTACTATGCTTATACTTGATAACATTATAGTGTGTTCACATAAAGCTTATTAAGCTTTTCAACTGAAACGTCATTAGAATCACGTGTATACTCTGTACAAAGTGTAAAGTAAAATTAAAGTTTAAGAAATCTAAAAAAAATCCAAATGGAACGTGAAGAATTAGATGCGTTGTTGATAAGAAGCATAGTGGAGGACAAGGCTCCTGTGATCCTCCACTGAATAACCGCAGGAGCACACTGGAGATTTTCTTTAAAGTCAAGGCTTCTTCTCTCCACCAGGATGGTAAGTGAGCTTTGGAGATGCCACAACAGTGGTATTTTATTAATGTTTTTTTTTGTATTTTTTTTCAGTAAAAAAGTCATCATTAAGAAGATGAAGGGTCATGTGCATACGACAAAATATATATCCCATGTGTATTGAGAAAAATCGTGTTCCAAAACTTTTCCCTTTTGTCGTTAATTGAGCCATACGCTGGCTATTATTTAGTTTACGGCACTGATTTTACGTAGAAAAGGCTATGTAGAAGCCGTTTTGACTAATAAATGTCCACTAAGAAAATGCACAGAATAATTATTGCGTAAGAAAGACCAAATATTTTAATGTTTTATTCAGATGTGAAAGGGTTAATTCAACACTGAATGACACTTTCAAAGGGAAAAACGAATTTTCAATTCTCTTACAAAAAGAGCTAATAAAAATAAAATCACTTGTTAATATATTTTGAAATCAAAAGAAGAAGAAATGAAATTGAATATTTTATTAAAATTCATTGCGTCAAAATTAAATCAAAGAGCGGATATCATAAAAGTAATGAGCAGAGGGTAAAAATAAAAAAAAATCATTGCTGAGAATATAATTTCAACAATATACCATGCGTGTAGTATATGTAGTTTTTGAACGGAAGAGGAAGTATATTCTTCATGTATCTACATATCGTATGCTGATCACGAATTTTCATTTCACAAGAAAAAAAGGCATGAAATAAAAGAAAATGCCAAAAATCTTGCAGCCACACGCAGTTTCTTTTATTGATCTTCAGCCTACGATCTATACGTTTTTAGTATAGTGGCGGTGATATTTTAGGCATGAAGAGAAGAGAAAAGCCAAAAAAACGAGGCGATAAAGAAATGATGGAAAAATTGTGAAATTGTGAAATAGGGACACACATCCACCTACACAATATTTGCTTCTTGCACATGTAGAAACTTGGCAGAAATTCGGAACAATATTATACTAATTCTGGGTGACGAAAGTTAAAATGTGTGTTTGATGGTCTAATAATAGGTCACCGCGCCACTGTGAGAGAGATCATGAGAGTGAGAGAGGATGCAAAACATTAATCAGGGCCAGTCAATGTGGTCCTCCTGATCCTCTTGATCTCAAAATACGATCACGTGGAATTTTATGTTTCATCTCTAGTTTTTCTTTTCCTAATTGTTGTATTTAAAATTTTTCTTTTTGTATATAAATGTTTTATTAAAAAAAATATATGTATAATACTGTACCCATAGGTGGGTAGTACATAGTGTAATCATATATTTACATAAACTTTATTTATGTATTTTTATGATCGCGACAATTTTGCACGATCGCACGATTGGTGCGCAATTTCATTTGTTGGTCGGCCGCGCGACGAAGAAGGTGGGATTTCTGTTCAACCTAATAAGGCCTATGTGACCATATATGGATCGACTGGTCTAAATATGGCATTTGGGCAGTCCCCAAGAAAATGAAACGCACACTCTTTGCACACACAGTGGGTCCCCACATACGATCACCCCAAAGAGACGTATTGGAGGTTCTTTGTGTGCAAAAGAGATGGTATTATGTGAAAAACTCCAACTATCTGACATCGGGAGGAAAATCTCTCACAGACTGATCTTCACTTCTGCTGCGATCTTCACCCACAAGAGAGCTTTCTTTCCACGCATTATCATGTTATCTCTCTTTAACAAAATTCTCTCAAACCTATATTTATGCTTGTATTTACACGAATGCATAGATCATTTAGAGAAAAAAATACGATCTCTCCCGCAATACTCTATTTTTAGAAGATTTTGCTATTTGTTGTTTTTTAGCGTAAGAAAAATATTTATGCTATTGTGATCTTTACGCCGTTTACGCAACTTGCGATCGTATCAATGAAGATCAATATTTTAAAAATAAAAAAGTGATCTTATATAAAAACGTTAAAAAGATAAATAAAAAAAGTTTTAAAAAATCATATAATTTTGGAAAGTTCGCCAGAGCGGTTTTGCGTACGGATCGATCGTATAGTGTGGTATAAGGTCGAATTACACGATCAGATCAAAAGAAGTTTATCTCTTTTTCACATGAAACAAAATCATGTGATTTTGCTGAAAGCTAGAATGAGATAGGTATAGTGGAATACATTCCAATTGGTCGAGAGTTTTCCATCTCATGCACAATGTAATCTCATCTCACTCATTTTACACACGCAAAAGGGAGTTTTCGTATTTTCTCTGTCTCACTTTGTTTGCCCGTTTATACGTTCGCGACAGGAGATATTGTCAATTCTATTGTAGCGCTCAGCTGTGTCAGACAGGCGCGCTTTTTAGGTGTTATTCAGTGACGTTTATCACGTCAAAACGTTAAAAGTAGCTTTTGTGCTGCGTGAAAACAGGCCCAGAGTCTGTGTGAAAATTTTCATCTGTCCTGTGTGAATTATATAGCACACAAGGTGTGATTTTGCGTGAGTTAACGGTGTGGTAACGAATTGTAAGTGCCGGGTTTCACCTTATTACGCATCATCCGGGAACCTCGTTTACTTTCTTTTCGTATTTTCAACAAAAATCAATGATTTCTTCTCTGAATGGTGTTTTCTTGTTTCTCTGATATCACCTTATTCTTCACTTCTTCACGGGGATGTTTGTGCTGTGCAATATCTAATTGGTTTTCCACCAGTATGAATTTTGACTTATTATCAATTTGTGATTATAAGTGAATGATTATTTTTTTTGGTTAATCCGGGTGTGACAATCATTGTTCCTAGGTGGCTGGATTAAAAGAAAATAGAAGAATAAAAGTCTTAAGATTGATTTTAACTGAAAGTTAAAGAAGAATTAAAAGAAGAAAAAATGGATCCAACCGGCGGGCGTGATTCACGGTACAATTTAAACTATAGTATGAGTATGTTGGGGGATAGTAGTGAAATTTATGGGAATCCCAATGTGACCCTTGCAAGACCCCCAAGTGGTGGTGGCTTGGGCCAAGTGATGAGTCGCAGTGGTGGCCTAATAAACTCAAATACACAGTGTGGGTCCCTCAGTCGTGGGCTCAAACGAACTAATTCCGAGTGTTTTGATGAACGCGCCATGGGGTCCCAGACGATGGGACTAGATGGATGTTCCGGTGGTGTTCAGGATGTTGTCGAAGAGGGATTTACGTCGTTGCAGCAGAAGAAATCACCGCCGAGCAATGGGAAAAAGACCAAGGGACGTGTGAAAATTAAAATGGAGTACATTGATAACAAATTGCGACGTTATACGACATTTTCAAAGAGAAAGACAGGAATCATGAAGAAGGTAAGAGATTATTTTTATTTATTTTTCTTTAAGCATTTTCATTCATTTTCTTCTTGAATTAATTTTTTTTGACAAGTATGACATAACCTAATCTACATTATATGGACCGAAGAAGTCCACCTTCAATACTAAAGCAGCTGTGTGCAGAATTTTACGTCTCTCACAGTGAATACAGCGCATGAACACAAATGAATAACTAAATATATCCATTTCACTCGAATACCACGGAATTTCCTATTTTTCTCTCATTTTTCCATATAATACACGTGTCATCTGACAACAATATTTGAGTTTGTAAGTGCGCGGGTTTTTTAATACATAGACAAAAATCTTTTGCGGAAAAACAAGAAACTTGCCCAAGATTTTAACGCCTACACTGCATAAACTTCTTTTTCATTCACAAACTATGATGATGAAAAAAAGAAACTAAAGATTAATTCAATTTGATATTTTTTTTGTTAGCATTTATTTAATTCAACGTTGCCCACGTGGTAATTAAGTCACTTGGCTAATTAGCTTTAACACCCACATAAATCGATGTCCAAGGATAAAATGCTTCAATGCAGCATCGCGGGTTCTTTTTAGCAAGTTTAAGTTCAAGGAAATGTGATATGTTTTTAGTTTTCTTGCGTTTTATTATGTATACCTATGTACATTTCTTACAGTAATATATCTTCAGTTATATATGAGTTTTATGTTTATTCATTCATAAATATATTCCTCCTACAATAATATTAACCCTTTAAGGTCCGCGCCTAAACTGCTGGGCCGATTTTGGAAATTTTGCTGTTTTCCAACTCATTGGGCGTAATTATACAGATTTTAGTCGAAAAAAAATTTTTCCAACTTACGGATTTTCCGGAAAAGCTTTGGGTCAGCATATGACCCAATGGACCGCAAGGGATACAAAACACGGATTTTTGATATTCACAATTAAGAAACACTCTGTGTCCGTGGCCGGTAATGTTACCCCCAAGGCGCCTCGGAAGCACCCTGGGATGAACTACAATGAGATTCAGACCGACCAGAAGTAGTTTGGTCAGGATTTTCAGTGTCATCCCAGGTAAAGGTTCCTCTAATCACACACCTTGCCACGGTTTTGTGGTTAATTTACCACTTATTTACCACATATTTGAAGAAAACTTAACAGAATAGTAAAGGAGAATACCTATTCCTCCATCACAGCACATCCCAGCCAGAGATTCTGGCCAGGAAATCGCTCAAATCACTGAAATTCGGGGCTCATTCAGCCACTTCTCCACACTATAAACACGCACCTTGTCACGGTTTTGCGTTAAATTTATCACTTATTTACCACAAAATTGCATTAAACTTAACACAACACTAAAGGAGGATACCCATCCCTCCATCAGAACACATCCTGGCCAGAGATTCTGGCCAGGAAATCACTCAAATCACTGAAAATCCTGGCTCATCCAGCCACTTCACCGCACTGTTTATGTATGGGAAATGAGTTGTCAAAAATTACGCGTTTTGTATCCCTTCCCGGCCATTGGGTCATATGCTGACCCAAAAAGTTTGGAAAAGCGTTTTGGAAAATTGGTTCGACTTTCAAGGTTCCCATAAAGCAATTTTTTCTTGTTATTTAGTCTATTTATAAGATTCAAGTCGATTTAGACTATCGGAAAATTATAAAATAGAAAAAAAGACTGATTTTCAAAGTGATGAAAATCGACCAATTTTTCCCAAGTTTGGTGCAAAAAATCGACTATAAAGGAATTTATTGGACGAATCAAAAAAATATGTCTTGAAAGGTTGATCCTTTAGCTTTATACTGGCGAAGAAAGCATCCAAAAATATTAACTAGAAGTATCTCTAAAAAATGATTTTCGTTTTGGGTCAGGGTATGACCCAAAAAACGTTAAAGGGTTAATGGGATTTGTACAATTTAATTAATCACTCATTTTCATTTAGATAAAATTTTTTTTATTGCTTTAACCCTTTTTCCCGACAACTTAAAAAAATATTCTGTAAGGAAATACATATTTGAAAACAAATATTTACTTTTGTTTTTCACCCTGTCTCGAAAGGGTTAATATTATTTGAATTATTTAATTCTTTAATGAGTTTCATGACTATATTGGATCATATACTTTTAAGCATCTATTAATTTATTAATTTAATAGAAAAAAGTTTTGCAATTTGCAATTTAACCCTGTCGCATTCAACATGAAACAAATGATCAAATAATTTATTCTGATAAAGAACTTCGAAGGCCTTTCTCTATGAAATTATCTTATTTGATTTCTTTTAAATAAATTCAAGAAAATATAATGTTTTAATTTGTATTGGATGAGAAGGGTTAACAAAGAAAATGCTTTAAAAAAAGGAAACTTTAAGAAATCGTTTTTTTTTAAAGATTGGAGACTCAAGAAAATAAATAAATAAATTTTGACAAAAAAGACCGATATCTCATGTTGTCATGAAAGGGTTATTTGCATAAACTTTCTCTGTGGAAGTATTTTCTTTTACTTATACGTAATACTTAGTTCATTATAAAGTTCTTAACTAATATTAAAAATCTATAAAATTCATAAATCCAATCCAATTGACGTAAAAGGGTTAACTATCACATAGTGCCCAACATCAGATCCGATTGACAATTGCTAAATTAAAAAAATGTATATGAATTTGTAATAATAAATCTATCGATATGATCATACTACATGTATTTAGCCCTCAAAACGTTATGTTTTTTTTGCTTAAGGAATTTCATCATGCCTTGTATGTAGCTAAAGAAAAAAAAACAAGATATATGTAGCCGATATATTCTCTCTAATTGTCCAAATCAAACGCTTTTGCTCGTTCAAATAGTAGAGACGAATAATGGGTATGCGAAGAATAAGAGAATTTATAAAAGAGATCTCTATGAGTTTGTAGATGTGAATCTTTCGACACTTTTCTTTTAGCACTTTCCCAATCAATTTGGCGGGA
Organism: Lutzomyia longipalpis; assembly: GCF_024334085.1. Taxonomy (NCBI): domain Eukaryota; kingdom Metazoa; phylum Arthropoda; class Insecta; order Diptera; family Psychodidae; genus Lutzomyia; species Lutzomyia longipalpis. The sequence continues at coordinate 7,904,074 of NC_074710.1, forward strand.
ACCACATGGTTACATTCATGTTCATTTCCTCAATGCTATAGCCCATTTAACTTGCATAAAATTCATCCATCACCTTATTTTCCCGATAAAGATGCAAATGTGCGGATTTATTGATAAATTACCCAGTCCAGTGGCATCAAATAATGCCTCTCAAGAACCATTTGGATGCGTCAAGTGCAGAACGCGATGATTTTCTTTTCTCATCTGACCCGCGGCGGCGCCTGTCAATGGCTTTTTATTATTATTTTGTGTACACATATTATTACATGCTTCTCCGTTTCTTTAAGCTCGTTTTCTTGATCTCTCCCTCCCTCTCTTCATCTTTTCTTATTCTCTCCCTCGCTCTTTGTTTGATCTTTTGGCAAATTTAACGGCTTTTTTATGTCTTATTTTTTAAATATTTTTTTTCGCTTTTCTAATTTTTGATTTTTCTTCCTTTCTTTATGTGTTTTATGAAATCTGATTTTTATTTGTAAATGATATAAATATTCGTGATTTTATCAATACATTCAGCATTTGTATAATACTGCAGCATGTATTATATTTTACGTCTTTTTAAATAAATAATTACAGTCGTAAAGAAATACCCAACTGGTTTACATTGGGTACATTGACATTTCTTTAGTTCCGGCTAGAATTTAAAGAGATTAGGTACTTATTTATTGCTGAAATTGATCATAAAAATTAGAGAACAACTACTTCTTTATTTTCTAATAATGCTTAAAAAATAATAAAGATAAAAAATAAATATTTATCTTCTTCCCTAAAGCTTTTCTCTAATAAATTTCCCTAAAATTTATCGAACGAGAAAAGCCGTTCTGTCTTTAAATATTTTTTATATTGATTGCAAAAATATGATCACTATATTAGTCAATACTTGCCAGCCGGGTCAATGTCAAACAAGAGCTTTTGTGACATTTTTTACGCCTTGAGGTGCTGTTTAGTCCAAGATGAGTTAAATGGCATTTTTTTCATAAATTCTTTTAAATTTTTTTTTATTTATTTCAATTTCATCACGTTGCTCATCAAAATTATTTAAAAGGAATGAATCTGGGAATTTAAAAAAAAAGATGACTTTACATTGTCATGATTGAAAGGGTTAAGTAGTTAAGGTCTAGAATTACAGATGTTTTCTCCTTGAAAATATTTTACCTACACCTTGACAATTTCCAGAATTCTTTCAAAAATAGATTTAGAATAAGAGATATTTTTCAATATTTTTTGGAATAGAATTAATTTTGACCTAAAAATTAGGTTGCCATGAACAAAAATGAACAGAGTCCTTTCATTTTCCTATTTTATAAAGACTTTTCTTGTAGAATAGATATTTCTAGTAGTAGAATATTTATTTTCAGTAGTAGAATATTTATTTCATAGTATGTACTGTTGAAGAAAGAACTTTAAAAGAAGAAAGAAGAAAGAATTTTAAAAATTAAATATAGAATAAAAGGAAATGGGTCCAGGAGTATTGGGGAAAGTTGGAAAATAAAGAGAAAGAAGTATTGCAAAATCTCGACAAGAAATAAAATTTTTTCCATGAAAGAGGAAGATTTGAAGAAGGAAAATTTCAGAAAATCTTCTCAAAATTCTTCAATAGAATTCGCTAAATTCTCCCTTTTTCTTGTCCCACGAAAACAGCGATATTGGTTTATTTAAATTGGGAAAAATTAAATTACCTGTGGGAATTCTCACAGCTTCCTTTACATGAGGAGGAAATCGATTTACCCACTATATATCTCCATTGGTGGTGTATTTGTAAATTATTCTTATTAAATACCATCACAACCGTCGTTTGCTATTGAGGAAATTTCCGGTTGCCGGATTGGATTTATCGCGGGTACGGTGGTGGCACTGTATCAGGAAAGTGTGCGGATATAGAGGTGAGGGAGGTGATTCCATGAAGAAGTTTTTAAATGAAAACCACATCAGTCTTTTTGCGTTTTATAGAGAGAAAAATTTATTTCGTCTCCATTGAAGCCACAGTTTTTTTTTAAATCAATCAAACTTCTTTCTTTCTTCTACAACAACGGACCAAGTGGTGTGAAATGGAAGCTGAAGAGCGGTAGGGGGAGAGCTTATAGTGAAGCTTCAAAAGCCTCCAGACAAGGAGAAAAAAATGAATATCACAAATTAGGATTGAAAGGTGGTGAATTTTGTGGTAGTAAATGGTTGTGGAGGTAGGCTAAATTGTGAATTTTGAAAGATTTTTAACAATATGGCCGTTATGTGCGATAGAAAAAATGTGTAGGTATGTTGTATTACATAAATAATTCTGTTGAAGTTGATTTTTTTGTAGAAATGAAAAATGGAAGAGAAGATATTTATCATTTATGAATACGATACAAGGTATTTTTAATAAAAAAATGAGGTAAAAATTTCTTTTGGTAAGAAGAGAGTTCTAATTCTAATTGTAGAGAATTTTTTAGTGATGATGTTAAAGGATATTACACACAATATATGGAAAATCTCTATAATTTTCTACGGTGTAAAAGCCTTTTTTTCTTACAATTTTTCTGTTAAAAGATTTTTTTTGGTATTCTGCATAAAATCATATAAGATTTTGAAAGTTTATTTCTTTCATTATTTGTTCTTTTAAAAGAAAATTACTTCTCCAAGGTTTTTTTTAGAGATCTTTCTTTCTGGGAAAACAAACTAATCCATTTTTCTTTTAGGAAACTACAATAGAACAATTTAAAAACATCAACTGTTTAAATCTTACAACATTTAAGTTGTAAGAAAATAAAAGATTTTTAACAGAATCGACCATATTTATTTAACTTTTACAATTTGGTGGAGGAGTTAAGATAATCAAACCTTTTTATTTATAGTATATTTATAGAAAATTAAAGGTTTTTCCTGCCAATTAATATTCAATAATACATTAAAACACAATGAAATTTTAATTTTTAATAAGAAGAATATAATTTTCAAAGCATATTCAATTAAAATTCACACAATTTCCCATAATCTTTGAAATGTATAAATTCAGAATAAAATATGTATCAAACCATTTTCATTAATCTCTTAGGCGTGCAGATTTATTGTATGGAATGAATTGTTGTGTGTAATGGTATATTCGGGGAAAATCGACGCTGTGTCACATCCAACGAGGAAGCAAAATGGTGTTGCTTCGCCGACGCCACTAGTTTTATAAATAAAACGCTCATGCGAACTAAAAAAGAAACAAATTGCCATTGCGTCCTGATGTGAACGAGAAGCGTCCCAATTAAATACATTTTTTCCTCGTTGCTTATTTTCGTTTTTCAAGACATTTTCTATTTGGGGAAGTAGAAATTATCTAAATTTTCGTTGATTTTACATTTTCTTTTACGCATTTTCATTGGGTTCTACAAGTTCTTTTCTTATTTGAAAGATTTGTAAGAAGTCAAATGAAATTTTGTTATGAAAAATCTCTAATTTTTCTCTCATGGAAATTCCTTTAATGCAATGTTGCAAATTCATAAAAAACATATTTAACGGTGAAAATAAAACCTTAAAAAAATAAATAAAAATAATTTCCATTGCAGGCTTATGAGCTATCAACGTTGACGGGGACACAAGTTATGCTGCTGGTGGCATCAGAAACGGGTCACGTGTACACATTTGCCACACGTAAATTGCAGCCTATGATCACATCTGAAGCGGGAAAGGCTCTCATTCAGACATGCCTAAATTCCCCGGATCCACCAAGTAGCACCGGGGCGGGTGATCAGAGAATGTCCGCCACGGGCTTCGAGGAGACAGAGCTGAGCTACAACATCGGTGATGAGGACTCCAAAGTAAGACAGTTAGTTTATGGTCATGGGCACCATGGGCATGCACATTTAGGGCATCCTCAGGGGCACTATGGGCTCGAGCAGGGGTTGATGCAGCAACCATTTGGTGGTGGTGGTGGTGGTGGGCAAGCATCACCACTATCGCATGCATCCCCATATGCCCCCCATTCTGGTCATACGCATCATGGGCATGTTCCGCATCCCCATGCAACGCACATGAGTCATGCACATGCACAACGGTAGTGAATTCATTGAGAGGTAAAACCCCTACAATGAGCATGCTCGGCGTGCCCTTAAGTAGTAGCTTCCATTTTTTTTAATTAAATTAAATTAAATTGTTTTTTTTTTAATATGAGATCTCAGAATTTCTCAGAAAACACAACAATTAGATTATGTATGTAGGTATGTAATAATAGTTGAAATCTGTTGCTTAGGTATATTTTATTCTTCTACAAAGAAGGATGGATTCTTTTTAAAAATACACATAGTGAATAAAATACATATTTAGAATGTTTTTTTTTTAAATAAATGACTAGTGCCACAAGGAGAGGATAGGTACTTAGAGGCTGGTTTTTACACATGTCTCTATAATAGAATGAACGTTTGACTGTTGCGCTGAAATGTTGAAATGTTATTATACTGTGAAGAGTCTTGTTTAAGGTTTTTTTCTCAATAAGAACGATTCGTTAAAGGAATCTCCCCATCAAACATTCCCAATGTTTGCTAAAGGATGTATTAATTTTATTTACAATTCATTAGCTATTCATCTTTTTCATTTACTAATGTAATAAGAAAAATAAAAAAAAACCAAATAACATTCCATTGTGTCTTTCCATAATTTATTGCAATTGCCGTTGCCATATTTTGAAATAAAATTCCTCAAAACTCTTTTTTTTAAATCTGTTAATTGTGATTGTTTTATATGTATGTATATCGAAATAGTAGGATATGTGTAGCTTTCAGGATAATTATCATGTCTTATAGGTTATTTTCCTGATCACGGTATTGTCACAGAGAATCCTTGAACGGATAGGAAAATGAGAAAATATATTAAAACTCTCATGTTATGAAAATAATGGATGAGTGGTCATTATTTTAGCAAAGAAATTTTTTTAATGAAAATCCGAATAAAATATCACAAAATGACAATTTCTAAAATAATTATTTTAGATGCCTCACAAATGTGATATATCTTGAATATATCTACGGTTATGTGCCTACATAAATATTGATTTGTAGCTATTGTTGAATTTTTATTCCAAATGACTTCATTTAACAATAGGAGAACGTAGCCCAATTCAGATCTGACCTCTTAAGGTCTTTTTCAATCCGCGATTACTTAAAACTGAAAAAAACTTTAAATATAGAAAGTAATGGGAGTTAAAAGAGCATTTAATGGACTTTAAAATGGTACCTTTAAGAATATTGCTTTTATACCAATTTTTCTCATTCTGCGTGGACCTTTGGAGGTCCGAATTGGGCCACGTTCCCCTACTATTGACTTCAACTTTGAAACAGATAAAAAAATTTGATTTCTTTGAAAATGAAGTTGATAGTTTTCAGTATTTGGAGAATATTTGATATATTCAAAGAATTTTGATAATACTGTATGGCTTTTTACAACCATTAACACTTTGAGGGATCATTTTAACCTCAAGCTTTGATGATAATTTTATTTCAAATAGAAAATTCTTTTTAAAAATTTTTTTGGAGAACCTAAAATAATTGATATTACCTCAAGACATACTGATATATAATTTATCATGATTGGTTAAAGAAATATTTTTTTTCTGCGACGAATATAAAAATCGAATTGGCTACGTTGTCTAGCAAAATTCTTCAATGGCTCAGAACATAAACTTCATACTTTAACTTTTTAAAATTCTATATAAAATTTTTGTGAATATTGTTTAAAATATCCCTGATACATCTTCTACAAAATAAATTAAAATAAATTAATTTTTACTAATTTTTATTTATTGAGACATACATAAGCTCTTGCAGCACTAAAAGACAATATTTTCAGCCAGATCAGTGTTTAATTTTTTATTTCATTTGCATTATGATTTAGACATACAAAAAAAAACAAAATCACAAATAAATATTCATAACACTTTTCCAATATCTTCACTGTCTTATTGTGGAGATGAAAAAGGGAATTTGTGACCCATACTTATAAACAATGAAGGAAAATTTTTATATATGTAAAAGCAAAATGGCAAAAATCCAAAAAGTTCAACAATAAATAAAAATTAAGGTAATAATTTTCGCAAGTAACGGCGAAAAACTGCTAAAAAAAATTAAAAGAATCCACCCACACTAGTTGGTCATTTGGCGCCAAATACTTTCTGTTGTCATCAATTAGCATTAAAGCAAATAAAGCTATGAGCAAAAAGATGATCATTTCTCCACCTCCAGAGGAAATTTTCTTTTTTCCCCCAACTATTATTGCGTTATGTATCTGTGTAGCTTTATATAAAACACAAAAAAAAGAAATTACATGGATTTTTTAATACATATAATTTACAAAACTTTCTATTTCGATGGGCTATCTTCCTTTTAAATCTTAACCCTCGTAAAACGATATCTTAATTGGTTTATAAAATCAATTAGTTAAATCCTGATTTTTTTCAATTCTCTTAACTTAAAATTATTTTAAACTTTAAAGCCTATTAAAAACACATTTAAAAATTATCTAAACAACAAATCATAACATTTAAACTAATTTTTCATCATCAAACACATTTTGCAAAATTTTCATTCCACAAAGATTTTTTTACACCTACATATGATTTATGTGTATATATGATTGATAGGATTAAAAAAAATTGTGCAGACTTTACACTACGAGTTTCGGTAGTTTATTTTTAATTTACATGATAATATGCATCGGAAAAAGATTAAAAACACAAGTCTAGTCAATTTTTTTATGAAGAATTAAAAACTGTATGAATTCAAATAGACAATGTAGATTATAATGAGCGATGTACTACACAATATAAGGTAAAAAATATATGAATAAGAAAAAAATTAAAAATAAATATGGAGAATGTAAATTCAGGAAGGCAATACTAAGGAAAAAAATTGCAAAAAAATAAATTGATTTAAGAAAAAAAGTATCTATCTTTTAAATGGTTAACATTATGGAAAATTGTGGTTAACAAGTATGGAAATATTTTTTTGATTCCCCGGAAAAATGTAGCAAAAATTTGACTTCTCGGTTTTGTAATGAAAAAATTTCCTTTTACACTTTCTTAGAAATATTATCCTTCTTCTAAGAAATGTTCTAATTCAAAATGACGAAACTTACATAAAAGTTAAAAGTATGAGATTAAGTAAACTGGAGTAAAATGACGAAGTTAAAGGTGAGAAAATGTCAAAACGTATTTAAATACGTTACATGTAAATGAAAGGTGAAAAAAAAACTTTTTTAGTCTGAGATTAATTAAATATTAAGTAAGAAATTAATAGAAAAGTCTATTAACGCGTTTTTTCGTCTAACCCTCTACGTATTCTCTTACGTTCTAATGTGGGTCCGCTAAATTAGTAATGTCAAAGGTTATGAACACTAAATCTGTCAAAAAATTAGCGTCAGATAATTTGAAATATCCCTGTACAAATTAGACACGATTTTTATGTCTAATTACTCATGAATGATTTGGAAAAAACAAAAGACTATCCTTAGTATTGACTTCGCTGATTTAATTTAAAATCCTTGTAATAGCTGTAAATTTTTTTTAAAAAATGTTTTTAAAAATAAATGTATGTATATTATATAATATAATTTGAAAGACAAAAGAATTGATAGACGAATAAAAGGAATTCTACAATAAATGAAAAAAAGGATTTTCTCATACAATGTGGGAAAAGTGGCACAGATTGAATTTGCAATGTTGCCATATTATTCGGTTAAATGCAATTTTATCTGCAGCGCGTGCCAAGTAGTCTGAAGAAGTTCTCTACATATACAATTTATGTATCATTCACGCGTTCAAGAATAATTCATAGTGACACGCGCGAGCGTTGACATTGAATTTTGCAAGAGAAAATATTGCCTCTGTATTGCACAGAAGCTCGTTTGACTAAAAAAATTTTATATTCTTTTCAATTTATAAATTAATACTTTTCTTCAAGATTTTTTGAAGTAGGTACAAAATTTATTTACTTACTTGAATATGAATATCTTACTGGAAAATTCTGCAATTTACTGTTGACTTTTCTTGGCAAAATCTGGAACTGATTTGAGAATGTAGAAAAAGACGACGCATGATGAGGAAAGAAAATAAATTACATTCCTTCAAATTTACTTACATATTTATTATCTTTATTGTTTTGGCGACTATGTTAAATATTTCACTCCATTTCGCTCACAAAATAAAACAAGAGAATAATTGAAAATTTATTGGAATATTTACAAAATACATACAATCAGTATAAGGAATTAAAATTTTCTTGTAAAAAATCTTATCTCACATTTTTAAATTATTTTAAACAAATTAATAATACTCTTTCCCAAGTCAAGAATATATTTTTTTAATAGTTAAACGAATCTAATTTTGAATAAATTCATTTTCTATTTTTTTTTTCAATTTAAAATACTTTTCATGAACTTTTATTAAAATCTGTTCAGTAGATTTTTTGCAAATAATAAAGCGGTTGAATTGGCAGCATTTTTTTCGAAACGTAGATCAAGACATTTTCACCTAGTCCGAGACGTTGTCAAGACGGCATAATGAATTAGTTTTCCCATCTTAACCCATTTGATGCTAAAATTCGGTTTCATAACCACCGATAAATAGAATCTCTTTAAAAATACCTAAAATTTATCATTAATTTTTTTTCGGGACAATTCTTTTTCATTTTTTTGTCTCCGAAAAAATTTTAATTTAATTTGGATAATTTTTAACATTTTCTTCTCGGAAAAAATAAATAAATTAAAATTGAGAAAAATGAAAAATGAAACCGATCATATAAAAAACCTACTGACCGTGAAAAAAGTTTAAAAAGAATGAAAATATACAAGGCAAGTACATAATTAAAAAGCCCGTTATAAACCCTCGTTGTTGCAAACGGGTTAGAAAATATTTTAAGGGATTAAAATAAAATATTTTAATTGCCTTCAAAATTAAAAAAAAATCATTATAAACTATTGAAAAAAAGTTTTAAAATATATTTTTTTAATTGTCAATCTTCAGACATGTTGGCATTGCGATTTTTTAGTAGATATTTTTTAGGATTCCTTTAAATGAATAACTATTACCTTGTTTAGTCTGTTTAGTGATGTTTTTTTAAGTCAATTTGTGCATTTTGCGATATCAATAAGATGTTAATAAAAAAATGAAAATAATGGTTATGAATTATTTATGATAAATAAAACACTCGAAAAAGTTGATTATTTATTTAAAAAATATATTACATAATTTATTTTCATCTCTTTTCATAAATAGTTCTAATCCTTCATAACAGCCCTTAATCATCTTCGGTCGTTATTAATTAAAACAGTTCAGTCTCAAAAGAGGTTTGATGAATCCCTTTAGAATATGAAGGATGCCTCATTGTAGCGTATCTATAAAAAAATATAATAGAAATTATGTGATAAGAATATTTAAATAAAAAAAATTAAGGTTGAATGAAATAAGACAAAAGGAATATTTTTAATAAATATAGTAATTAATTGTAGATATGTATGTATATAAAATTGACAAGAAAGACGTAAACAAGGATTAAAAAAAAGCTAAAAATAATCTACTTCCTAATGGAATGGATTAATGTGATCTAAGAGAGCTTTTTCGAAGTCTTTATTTAACCTCTCAAGTCATTTGATTTAAATAGGAAAGTATTTAAAAAAAAAATAGGAATAAAATACAAAAAGGAAAAAATTGAGAAATTTTGTAACAAAATATATATTTTATTGAATCTAAAATATACGGCTGATCGCAATCATCTTGAGGAGAGCTCCAAGTGTGCACACACAGAGACATGAGAGCAGTGGGAACGAAGGCATATAGTGTATGTTGTATACTGTTTGGGAGAGTGGGAAAAGAAAACCGCCGCGTCGTCGCGATCAACAAAATCGCGCGAACAATCGACCGCCCCATTGGAAAGGCCACATGGTGGACAAGTGGTTAATTTGCAGCCCGAAAGCCACCCCCGCACATTGAATGATCCTAAAAGTCATATGTTTTCATCATAAACAACAAATGTGCAGCATCAAATCGCTTTTTGGGGTTTGCGTGACGTAGATTAGCCCCCGTGTTTAACCATGTGCAATCCTTATTTGGAAGGTTGCTGGCTTTTATTGCCGAATGACGATGTGTGTACAATTTCTTTGCCACTCTACTCTACCAGAACATGTACTTTTTTTTACATTTCCATCTTCTCTATACTTCTCTCTTACATCGTCTCTGTTTTCTCGTAGGTCTTGCGCGGTTTTTTTATTCATTCACACTTGTTAAGATATATATGTACATAAAAGTATGTAGTTAAAAAAGATCAAAAACTGCGTTCAATATTACCACATTATGTGGAAATAAAAAGTTATTTGAGTATATAAATGACGGCATACTTTTTACTATCTTTTCTTTTTTTTTTTGAAAAAAAAAAGAAGTTTCTCAAAGGAGTTTTTTTGGTAGTGTTTTGACTTCTAAAAATATTCAAGAAAACGGCTATTTTCCACTAGAATCAGGTGAATAAGAATTTTATGCAAGAATGAATAGACTCCTTTAAGGGGGGTCTCTTGGGCAAATTGTTGGAATTGACATATTTTTAATGTTTTCATTTTTCTTAAGGTTTTTCTTAAACTTGGTTTTCCGATGTTGATTACATTTGTAGCCCAATTATTGAAATATAAGAAAATCACTTTTCGCCATCTTGTGATTTTCCACCTTTTTACAGAACTGCCTTAAAACACAAATGAAGGTTTTTCTCAGGATCTACCGTATGGATTTTGATGGGGTAAGAAAGCAAATGAAAGAGGAGATACCAATGCAGATTTTGATAGACCAGAATTTTGAAATTCCACTCTGGGACTGAGAAAAGTGGAAAAATGTGATTTTTGTTCAGATATTTTTGACGTTTTTCCACTTTTCTTAGTCCCAGAATGGAAATTCAAAATTTTGTTCCGGTACATTTTCCACTGACATGTTCTCTTTTATCTGCTTTTTACCCCATCAAAATCCATCCAGTAGATCCTGAGAAAAACCTACCTTTGAGTTTTGAAGAAAATCACAAGATGGCGTCGCACATAAGATGGCGGAAAGTGATTTTCTTAATCTTCAATAATAAGTCTTTAAATGCGGGTAACACTTAAAAACCGAGTTTAAGAAAAACCACAAGAAAAAAAACATTTAATTTCACCAGTTCTCAAAAGAGACCCCCCTTAAACAAACGAGGGCTGCATTGTAAAACCGGCTAAGTCGGTTCGGAGCCCATACCGACTTAGCCGGTTTTACAATGCAGCCCTCGCAAAGCTACTTTTTGGGAAAAATTTTCTATCAATTAATCATAAATTCAAAATAATTCTACTGGAAATAAGAGCAAGTTCCTCTACAATTAAGAGTCATGTCCTATCATGAGAAAAATAAAAGGAATATTTAATAATGAAAAAAATGCAAGTTCAGCATCGTCAAGTAGGGTATTTTCCAATAGTTGCGCGGAGTCCCTTTATTGGTGCAGTTTCTCGATAATCACACACAATCGAACACAGTCAACAACTGAGCTTCGTGCAGAATACCAAATTGGACTTCACGAGTGTTATAGGATTTTTTATTTCTTCACTTAAATTGCATCGGCGGGAGTTTGGGCACAAAAAAAGAGCAGGAATACGGAGATGACAAAAGGAATTTCGTTAGCTGAGTGAGGGAAGCACATTTTAGTGATATAAAATGTACAATTCTTCATCGTGAAATAATTTATTTTGTCCCTTTTTAATACTTTCGAGTATAGGGTAGCGATATTGTAAAATTCACGTCATCAGATACTCAAGTCCTCTCCAAACAGTTTATCTCTGTCATTTTACCCACAGGCATATCGCCCTCACTGACTTATCGGTGAGTCACACACGTACGCAGGTTCTCATGTTCCGAATTCCGTGGAGACGCTCGCGAGATTGTTGTACGCTGGGAGCTTTGTGGCATTCTTTCAATGCTAATCGCCATCGTAACTGGCTCCCGATATATTCGCCCCAGCATAAAATGCACAAGAACGCATTATTAAATTATGTTAGCACAAGAATATACACAACTTGAAATAAAAAAGAACAACAAGAAAATCATCTTTGTCCCCTCGTGAAGGTATTCGAAAACTTCTTGATCAATAGAGTTCCTAATCTTTCGTTTGAGAATTGATTAAAGTGTAAGCTAGTAGTGGAATTTTCGCGTTAGAATGAAATTTCATTAAAAACGTGAGCTAATGAGGACACTAAAGCGTCTAAAGAAAAGCTCAAAATTGTCTTAGAGATAGTTAATGGACGGGAAATTCTTTACAAGTACTTTGTTCAATCTTTTTGAGAAATTTGATACTTTGATATTTTCCTAAAGCCTTTTCCGGCTATATTCATTCAGATTTTCTTTTATAAGACATTTAAAACTGGATTTAGATATATGATAATTATTTTTGGTTTGCTAAAAGTTATTGTTTAAAGGAGTCTATTCACTTTTGTTCCTGCTTATGGATTTTATCATCAAGATTATTAAGACAATAAATTAAAATTTCTTCGACAGTAAAAAAAAAACATTTCCAGAAAAACCCAAAATATTTCTCAGTTTCCTCTGAAAAATTATTGGGAAAAAATCGAGAAAGATTTTATTTAAAATAAGAAAGACAGACTTCCATTGAACCTTGTTTTTCCTTTGAATTCATAAAACAAATGCTTTATAGAATTTATCTTGAAAACAAATAAAGCTCTCAAACTTATTCAAAATAATGGGGCAAATATTTATAAATGAAAAAAATATTAAAATGTATAATACAATATATTTTATAAAATATTTTGTAAAAATAGATTTAAAAAAATATTATTGACAAGATTTTATAAACAAAATAAAGTCTCTGCTCTTGTCTTCTTGTACTTGTTTTCCCTCTATTAGACTTACTCACGAGGGATTTTATGAATTTTAGTCACGTCGTGACGCATATATACAAGAAAATGCATTGGCGTTCATTAATAAAGAATAATATAATTACTGCTAAAGCAATTTAACGACAGTTCCGCCGACTCCCTTACATTTAAGAACGAGGATTTAATATTAATTGCACCATTGTTTGTATGTTTGTATAGGTAACAGTTTTTTTTGATCGCGGAAATGGTCAGCAATTTCCGTTTTGGATGTCAATTTATATGCAGATATTATATACCTACATTTTATATATTCAAAACACTATTCTCAATAAATGATGAATTGTAAATCGATAATCTTTCAACGGCAAATCTTTGATTAAATAGAATGAATAAAATCGAAATTGTAAAATTTTTCCGAAGTTTTCTTTAAATATCTTTTTTTACTTCGTTCAAAGTTAAATTTTTAAAATTTCTCATAAAAGCTCTCTAAAATTAAAAGCTTAATTTTATAAGAGACAAAAAGAATTTTGGGGAAATCCTAAATGAATGTAACCCGTAGGGGAGGGCGGGGCTAATAAAGTCACTTAAGGGTTTGGAAAAAGCCAAAAATATCATATTTCCTAGCAAGATAGAACAAAATGATCTGAGAAAGAGTTATATAGGGCAGTAAATTTCCTAAAGAAATGAGCAATACATTTCGCTTTATCTATTTGGGAAATATTATATTTTGAGCTTTTTCTAAACCCTTAAGTGACTTTTTTAACCCCGCTCTCCCCTAATAATAAAAAAAATAATTTTAGTTCACCCACTAATATGCAAAATTAGTGAGTAGTTTTTTATTAGAAAAAGCTCTCTCTAATAATTTATTCTACATAGAACGTTTAGAGTATATTAAAATTCTTTTAAAATATTTGATTTAAATATTAGAACAATAAACAAACATTCAATATTTATTTGAATTATTTTGTAAAATATTTTTAAAATATTTAATTAAGTCTATCAAGAAATTTTCTTTGTTTTTCCTGGACCTGGTTTGTCCCTGGTCGTCGCCAGGGGTAGAAAATTTCGTCCAAATTTTACCCCTGGCGAAGACCGGAAAAACAAAGAAAATTTTCTTCACGCAAAGTTTAAACACAAAGTCTATCAAGAAAGTTCCTTAGGTATTGTAAAAAGATTAAGCCTATATACTAAAATAGAATAAGAAAGATTCTGTTTGGAGACATTTAAATTTCCGACGGTGGAAATATAAATAAAACATGAAAATATACTAAAATATAGTCAAATATTTTTTTAAAAAAATCTAATGGCTTTAAGGCAAAAACCATTGTAGAAAGAAGTATTGTAGAAAAAAAATGGTTAATTAAAAAAAATATCAAAGAAAATAATAAAACGCTGCGAACAATTTTAATTTTTTTTACACAAATATTTTCTTTTTAGTCTAATTCTTATAATTAAAAATAACAAAACTTCAATCATTATTTTGATATGAAAATTAATTTAAGACATTTTTTGTAAAAAAAACGTGTATCATTCCGATTAGAGGCAATTTACAAAAATTAAATTAAAATGAAAAAAATAATTAATAACAATAGAAGAAAATTGTGAAAGAAACTTACCAGAAAAAAAGACTCATTCTTCTCTCTCACGTCGGGTCCATTGAATTGGCACAAAATGTACGTTGAAAAGATGGTATTGGTATGTCTTTTACATCTTGCTTAATAATTCAAAACAATCATATGCCCATCTGGTACAAAAAATTCATAAAAAACGGCTTAAAACAAATAATTTAGTGGAAATTTTGAATGGAACTGAGAGAGGATTGAATAAATAATTGATTTATGTGAAAATTTAATGAAATCACTTAAATTTAATGATATTTTTAATATATTAGATCTCTAAAACAAACACGAATATTGGGCTAAAAACGCGGTGTAAAGATCGCGACTCGCGCATCGAGACATGCGCTCTGTACGCCGGCTGGACGACTACTGACCGCGAAAGACATATATGTGGCTCTGTTCGTTTACCCACGATCGTATTGCATGTGATGATGATACCGTCTCTGTTCAATATATGTTGTCGCATACTTTTTTATTGATTGACAGAGATGTAAAAAGAAATCCCACTGTTGTTGGAATCTTCTCTGTCAAATGAAAAGCTTCACCTGTTGGTGGCTTTTCCATCCCCCACTTCTCTAGTAAATTACCCACCTGAGATTCATATGGGTTTCATACGGTGGGCGGGATTATTATTTATTTTTTTCTCAATTTACACAACTCTGCAACTTTTGCAATTTAAAGAAAAATAAATAAGAATTTTGCAATATATATTTTTTTACATAATGTATATAGTTGATGTATAATGCAACTTTTGAAGTCAATTATTGAGTGAATCACAAAGTAGAATAAAGTGTAAATGATTATAAAGATTTAGACTGTCATTGAGATACTCTCAATTTATTTTTCGGTGTTCTAATGGTTTTTATTTACTTGAAAATTGAGATGAAAAATTGTCAAATTTTTCCTTATAAAACTGACACTGAAAACTCTTCAATGTCATCTTGAGGTTAAATTGGTTTATTTTGATTTTAAAAAATTAGTAAGTCATATTTTGTAACATTAAATGTCTAATACATAAATTTATTTACCATAACGCCTATTGAAAACACCTCTGTGGCATTGTATGACACTAACCTTCAATGAGTATGGTAGAAATAAATGATTAAGTTATTGCCTCTAAACTCTGCCCAATTCTCTCCACAATCCCTTAGACACTTCCGTGAATCTCGTACCTTCAATATAGCGTGGAAATAAAGAATGAATTAATTGCGTCCAGCTTTGCCCAACTCTCCCTTAATCCCACAGATACCTCCTCAGTATGCGTACCTTCAATGAGTATGGTAGAAATAAATGATTAAGTTATTGCCTCTAAACTCTGCCCAATTCTCTCCACAATCCCTTAGACACTTCCGTGAATCTCGTACCTTGAAATACAGCACAGGTTAAAATAATTAGCCTCCGGGGAGATGGATCAGAAAAAATCCACGTGGTGGCCTTGTGCTGAATCTTTCCTTTCGCCACGAGGTTTCACCTTCAGCTGCTTTCTCCTCTTGAATCCTCTAAATTGCACTCCTTAGGTACCTTCTTAGATCAGTTCCCTCACACTTCAATAACTTAGCAATCAATAAATAACACTTTGATACTTGGAAACTCAAAACTTTTATTTTTTTTTTTTTTTCTCAAAATTTTCAAAAAGAACTTTATTTTAATTGTGGACTGTATAATGGTTGGTGAATAAGTGACGGAGAAAGAAAAATTCGGTTATTCCGAGAGACCCGGATGTGAAGGGGAATGCTGTAGTGGGGGAAACCACCATGATGTCCCAACGGCGTTGGGACAAATGCCCCACTAACCAATGCGGTTCGGAGTTTCCACGCTCATATCCAACACACTCCCGGGGCTGGGCTGAGGAATCTCCTGATTTCTCGGATCCAGAATATCTTCATCTTGAGGGGGAATGGGTAGCCTAGCGATTTTTGTTATGGGTCTCTTGTAGGTTCCCTTTGCTGTTCGGACGTAGACGACCCTGACAAATCCATCAGCTCCTGGTTGAGTTTCCTGGACACGACCAAGTATCCATTTAGAGCCATCCCTTTGATTCTCATCAAGAAGCAGAACCACTTCTCCTGTCTTCAAATTCCTTTGAGGATCCCTCCACTTGGAACGTTGCTGCAAGGTATTCAAATATTCAGTACGCCATTTTTCAGCAAACACTTGGGTCCTTGCTTGGCATTGTTGCCACATGGAGAGCCGATGCTCAGGGATGGTTGTCATTCGTGGATCAGGAAGAGAATTTAGGGGTCCACCAGTGAGAAAGTGACCAGGAGTGAGGTATTCACCGTCATTTGGATCCTCTGACATCTTGCATAAGGGTCTACTGTTCAAGACCCCCTCTATCTGGCACAGCACGGTGGAAAGTTCTTCATACGTCAAGGCGGACGACATCGTGATTCTCTTCAAGTGATGCTTTGTACTTTTCACCGCAGCTTCCCAAGCACCTCCGTGGTGTGGAGCACTGGGTGGATTGAAGTGCCAGATGACGCCGCTGTCCAGCGTGTTGTCCAGTATAGCACGTTGATGATTTTCTTCTGCCAACAGCCTTGCTAATTCGTTGGTTGCTCCTTCGAAATTCCGACCTCGATCGGAATACATGTGCCGAGGAGTCCCTCGACGAGCTACGAACCGCCGAAATGAGGCCAAGAAAGCTTCCGTAGTCAATGAGGAAACTAACTCTATGTGGAGGGCTTTGGTAGCCATACAAATAAAGATTGCCACATAGCATTTCACATTGGGTTGACGTCGTGACGCTCGATCACGCAACGAGGAAGCTCGGATCATCAACGGTCCAGCAAAGTCGACTCCACAGGCGTGAAAAGCTCGGGTGAGGTTCACGCGGTGTGCTGGCAAATTTCCCATGATCTGTTGTAGAAGTTGAGGTTTGGCCTTTGCACAAGTAACGCACTCGAAAATGATCTTCCTGGCCATGTTCCTACCAGAGATTGGCCAGTACATTTGCCGAACGGTTGCAAGTAGAAGGGATGGTCCTGCATGCAGCTGTTTCTCGTGCTCATTCTTCATAATCAACCTGGTCAAAGCAGATTTCGGGAGCAAGATTGGATGCTTGGCTGCATACAATTCGGATGAATGTTGGAGACGTCCTCCCACTCTGATCAACCCATTGTCATCAACAAATGGAGCCAATTGAGCGAGAGTCTTCCATTTTGAGCGAGATAGCGTCCCATTTTGGATATGGTCTTTGACGCTGGGGAAGTAGTGGTCCTGATCGAGTAGTATCAGACGTCGTAAAGCCTCCTCTAACTCACTCATGTAGATTGGTCTCACTGACTGATGAGGAGTAGCAGATGATGACGTTGATCTTCCAGTGAATCTCAAGATGTAAGCCATTACTCGTTTGACTGTTCTCAATGAGGAAAATCGAATTATCCACTCGGTGTGCCAAGCTGGCTCCTGGATGGTGACAGACAGACACTCCACATCAGATGGTGCCTTCGGGATTGGAGAAAATAGCTTAGGCCAAGACGATTCATCTAAAGTCAACCATGAAGGCCCAGCCCACCAGAGTTCAGACAATTCCAGTTGCTCGGGGGTGCAACCTCGAGAAATAATGTCGGCTGGGTTGTCCTTGGTAGGGACGTGGCGCCATTGTGATGCGTTGGAAAGACTGAGGATTTTCGTGATCCTGTTTGCCACAAAAACCTTGTAGGAGTCAGGTGGTGTGTTCAACCAGCTTAGCACAATGGAGGAATCTGTCCAATAATGTACTGCATCGGGGTTGACCAACGCCTGAATTTTGTTCATCATTTGAGCTCCCACGAGGGCTCCACATAATTCCAAACGCGGGATAGTAATTTTATTCAACGGAGCTACTCGAGATTTGGAACTAAGAATTCGTGAGCAAGTATTTCCCTCTCTATCTCGTGAAACATAGTAGACGACGGAGCCATATGCCTTGAAACTTGCGTCACAAAAGACATGGAGATCCACCCGATAGGGGTTGTTGATGGTTGAAATCCATCTGGGTATGGAAATCCTCTTGAGTCCCTCCAGAGATTGTACGAATTTCCTCCATTTCAAGAGAAATTCCTCAGGTAACGGGTCGTCCCAAGATGCCTTTACCTCATGAAGCTCTTGCAGGAAGATCTTTGCTTCAATGATGACAGGACCCACCAGCCCTAGTGGATCAAATAGCTTGGCAATGGAAGAAGCGACGTCCCGCTTGGATTTCACAATCTCTGAGAGAGATATCGGTGATGTGAAGTGGAAGGTGTCCAACTTTGAATTCCAAGGAATGCCTAGGACCTTGGTAATAGGGTCCTGAAGAAGTACCGACTCCTCTGATGATTCGGGTGAATGAAGTGGGGTAAGAAGCTCATTGTTGCTCATCCACTTTGTGAGGACGAATCCTGCACTCTTGAGCACTTCCACTAATTCCTTCTGTATCTGTTGAGCGGTGGTGATAGAGTTGGTGGATATGACACAGTCATCCACATAAAAAGCCTCACGCAGAGCAGCAGCTGCGAGTGGATGTGATTCCTGATGCTCAATAGCAAGTTGAATCAATGCCCTGGTGGCCAAAAAGGGAGAAGACGCCAAGCCAAAACAGAGCCGAGTCATTCTGTAATCCTTAATTGGTTGGTTCTTGTCATCTCGCCAAACCATTCGTACAAAGTCAAGATGAATGTGATGGAGTACCAGTTGCGGGTACATCTTGCTTATGTCAGCAATCATGGCGAAAGGATGCAACCGAAATTTGAGTAGAATTGAGGTCAATTCCGGTTGGACAGTCGGTCCCACCAGCAGCTTGTCATTCAAACTAACTCCTGTGGAAGTCTTGGCACCGGCGTTGCATACCACTCTGAGCTTGGTTGATACAGAATCCTTCAAGACTCCGTGATGCGGCATGTAATAGGAAGCGGAGACATCTACAGGGCGCTCGGGGGCAAGTTCGAGCCATCCTTTCGATATGTAGTCATCTATTACAGCCTTGTACAATTCTTTCATTGCAGGGTTGCGATCAAATCGACGTTCAAGAGCCAAGAATTGACGAATTGCCTGAGGTCGAGAATCGCCCAAAGGAGGAACATCCTCGTTGAATGGGAGTTGGACTAGAAATCGGCCTTCAGGAGTTCGAGTAAGTGTAGTGGCGAAATGGAGTTCAGCAGCCTTGTGTTCATCAGTGATGGGCATCTCATCTGGTATGTCTTCTAATTTCCAAAACTTGAGCAGAGCCTCATTCAGGGAAACCAGAGAAAGATTGTAGCTGGTTTCACAGCGGGGAGAGATAGCCTTATGTTCACCAACAGTGACCCATCCAAAAGCTGTTTCATTCAGTCGCGGCAGTCCTGGTCCTAAATGGAATGTTTCATGGAACCAACTGTCGTAATACGGATCGCCACTTAGCAGCAGGTCTACTGGTCTTGACACATGCCATTGAGGATCTGCCAATACCTTTCCATGAGGGATATTGAGAAGAGACTCGTCTACATCCCAGTTGGGAATGTTCCCAGTAATTTTTGGCATGACGTAGCAGTCAAACGTGAAAGCTTCTCCTGTCCATTGGGAAACAATTGTGGCTTGTACTCGGAAATGGAGGTTGGTTCGTCGAGCACCGACGCCAAGGACAGTGAGATTGGTCGGAAGTTTTGGAAGCTTGAGTCGCTGGTAGAGGCTTGTGGTCATCACGCACAATTGAGCTCCGCTGTCCATGACCATGCGGCATGGAATTTTCTCACGTTTCGCAGAAAGGATGTCGACCATTGCAGTGGCGAGGAAAACCTTGGGTGGTTGACCATCAGAGCTCCCGGAGGTGGAAGAAATGGCGACAGTAGGCGAAGACGCTTGAGGAGTCGATTCAGGTACCGACGGAGTGGGCGGAGGATTGCTTCCAGAACTAGCTTCATTGGAGGGAGGATTGGTGACGAATCGATCGTGCAGAAGTACATTGTGTCTTCCTTGACACTTCCTACATTTGTGAAAGGTACACGTGTTCGTCATATGAGACGCCAGGCAGTTTCGGCAGAGCTTGAGAGTTTTCACCGTTTCAAACCGATCATCCACTGACAGGGACAGGAATTTTGGGCATCTGTACAGGGGATGGCCTGCTTCATTGCAGCAGCGGCAGGATGAGGTTGCAGAAACTGTAAGCGCAGTAGAGTTCTTCTTGACTGACTTATTCGGTTGAGAACGGGTGGGATTGTTCATGAGCTTCCCAGAGGAGGATGGGGAATTGTTGTGATCAATGCATCGTTGTGTGAGGAACGCTTTAAACTTCTCTACTGTGGGAACATCACCATTACACTCACGACCCCACAACACCTTGGATTCGGCATCAAGATTGTCCAAAGTGAATTGGATTACCCAAGGGTCACGCTGTGAGATGTCCATGGCGTCCAAAGCCATGAGGGTTTCGCAGAAGATATTGTGTACTTGGTGGATAGCTTGAGGAGTGTTGGGAGTTACACGTGGCATTTTGAAAAACAGTCTAACATGATCTGCCACGATCTCATTCTTGCGCTCAAATCTATCAATGAGCAATTGCCAAGCAACTTCAAAATTGTTATCGGTTACATTGAGATGCTTGATTGAAGAGGCTGCATCACCCGTGACGGATGACTTTAAGTAATTCAACTTCTGAACTGGAGTGAGGTTTGGGTAATTGATAACGGCAGATTGGAATCGATCCTTAAAGGACATCCAGTCAGAGTATTTTCCATCAAACGTAGGGAGAGTGATTTGGGGCAACTTTATTGGGGGAACACCACTTGAACTGGGTATACTTGCGGTTGTGAGCGTCTCAATGATGGTGGCCATCTGCTCCCGATGCTGGGCTTGTGACTTCTCAAGAAACTCCTTCAGAAATCCCGCCAAGTCTGAAGACTGGGTAGGTTGTGTCGTGTCTCCAGAGGGAAATTCGGCCATGATGTCTCCAATCTTGGTGATGAGATTGTCACAACGTTGCATGAACTCCGCAAGTCCCTTCTCTTCCTGTTGCTTCCTGGTTTGGTCTTTCTGAGCGCCAATGATTTCCATTTGGGTGGCGAGGAACTTGGTCTTCATACTCCTCACGAGATCCATTTGTCCTTGTAGATTGCCGTTTGCGGACATCATATCGAGTGATTCGGAAGTCATCTCACTGATGTAGTTCTCCACCTTCGTGATCACGGAGACTATGCCACCTCGTTGTTTCATTGCCATCTTTGCTAGTTCGTCCTTCCTTCTTGTAGGGTCGAATGGACCAGAAATGTATGACACTAACCTTCAATGAGTATGGTAGAAATAAATGATTAAGTTATTGCCTCTAAACTCTGCCCAATTCTCTCCACAATCCCTTAGACACTTCCGTGAATCTCGTACCTTCAATATAGCGTGGAAATAAAGAATGAATTAATTGCGTCCAGCTTTGCCCAACTCTCCCTTAATCCCACAGATACCTCCTCAGTATGCGTACCTTCAATGAGTATGGTAGAAATAAATGATTAAGTTATTGCCTCTAAACTCTGCCCAATTCTCTCCACAATCCCTTAGACACTTCCGTGAATCTCGTACCTTGAAATACAGCACAGGTTAAAATAATTAGCCTCCGGGGAGATGGATCAGAAATGTATGACACTAACCTTCAATGAGTATGGTAGAAATAAATGATTAAGTTATTGCCTCTAAACTCTGCCCAATTCTCTCCACAATCCCTTAGACACTTCCGTGAATCTCGTACCTTCAATATAGCGTGGAAATAAAGAATGAATTAATTGCGTCCAGCTTTGCCCAACTCTCCCTTAATCCCACAGATACCTCCTCAGTATGCGTACCTTCAATGAGTATGGTAGAAATAAATGATTAAGTTATTGCCTCTAAACTCTGCCCAATTCTCTCCACAATCCCTTAGACACTTCCGTGAATCTCGTACCTTGAAATACAGCACAGGTTAAAATAATTAGCCTCCGGGGAGATGGATCAGAAAAAATCCACGTGGTGGCCTTGTGCTGAATCTTTCCTTTCGCCACGAGGTTTCACCTTCAGCTGCTTTCTCCTCTTGAATCCTCTAAATTGCACTCCTTAGGTACCTTCTTAGATCAGTTCCCTCACACTTCAATAACTTAGCAATCAATAAATAACACTTTGATACTTGGAAACTCAAAACTTTTATTTTTTTTTTTTTTTCTCAAAATTTTCAAAAAGAACTTTATTTTAATTGTGGACTGTATAATGGTTGGTGAATAAGTGACGGAGAAAGAAAAATTCGGTTATTCCGAGAGACCCGGATGTGAAGGGGAATGCTGTAGTGGGGGAAACCACCATGATGTCCCAACGGCGTTGGGACAAATGCCCCACTAACCAATGCGGTTCGGAGTTTCCACGCTCATATCCAACAGGCATTTACATAGGAATTATGTACGATTCTATTAATTTTATATCAATTATTGAGTTTGATTTTGCGTATTACATAAAGAATTAAGCGCACAGATGAAGATTAAACAAAATCTTCGTTAAAAGAAATATAAAAATTCATTGAATTTACTCTCATTGTTTATAAATTAATTTACTGCAAAAATTGAATGCTTACCATTGGCTGTAAAATTGCAAAAAATAATACCTCAAAGAGATTTTATACATAAGTTTTTAATTTTATTGTCCAACTCTGATCGCTCAAGAGCTTTTACACACCTCAAGATATATTCATCCTGCTTGACTTTGCCTCAATTAATGAAAAGATATACATACAGCCTATATGTGAGAGACACAGATCAAAAGACACCAACGCACCTATGACGAATGCACAGTGGCGTGTTCACAAGAGGCATCACCATAGATGGACACGGAAGCCTTTTATGGTTTCCCCCAATGGTGTGTGGAGCAAAATTCCCAATGGAGCTTCTTTCAATATATCGTAAACACAGCCATTAGCATGGTTAAAAAAATAGGTCCCCACAAAAATTATTCCTAAAAGAATTCCTCTAAATAGGAGAAAATCATGAAAATTCAACAATAAATGAAAGACTTCAATTAAAAGAAATGACGAACCCTTCTTCTTTTAGCTGTGATTTTTTATAAAATCCTCCACAACTATTTTAGATATAAACTTAAACAAGATTATGCAAACTATGCAGATAAGAAAATTTCATATTAAAATTGCGTTTTTACAAGATTAATTAATTAATTAAATTGTCGTTACACAACTGAATTAATTAAACAAACCACGGTGAGAAAAATAAATAGTATAAAAGATAGATTTCGTTTTGTCCATCTGCTGTGATTTCTGAACAAAACATAAAAAATGTGAGAAAAGGACTTTACTAGTTTCTGTAGAGGAAGTCATTCATTCGAGGGAATAGCATGAACTATGTACAGATCGTAAAAAAGCGAACGTCAAAGGATCTCCCCATGCTCCATTAGAATAAGATGAGAGAAATCGAAAAAGATTTGTTAGAAAATGCAAACAATGACGTCACCATTGTGCTTTTTGTCCTTTTTGAGAAAGAGGTTGTTTTATTGCCTCTTAAAATACACGAAAGATTTACACTAATGCTTCGTCGGAGAGTTTTGGCAAGGTGTTTTTAAAGATACATGCATTAACCCCTTAAGGACCATAAGGAATCCAGTGGGTGGAATGACATGAAAATATTTTTTTCTTGGTTTCTTTGAGCTTAAAATTGACATTTTTGACCAAAACTTCCATTTTTAAATTTTTGACTTTTCGTCCTTCATGTCCTGATGCTTCATCACTCAAAAAATAAAATAACTGCCGAAATTTAAGAATTTTCAAAATCTGGCTATGGAACGGAATCGTCTCATTGGTCGTTAAGGGGTTAAAAGGGACTAAAAAAGCACAATGGTGACGTCATTGTTTTCATTTTCAAGAAAATCTTTGCCAATTTTTTTCAGTGTATAAAAAATTAGAAATCTCTTTGAAGATTTCCTATAAGTTTTTATATTTACTTAAGTTTACGCATGTTCCGATTGTTTCCTCGAATGAACGTTTAACCAATGATCGGTGAATGAACTCCTTTTGAGTATATCGTGTGCTATTATTTAAACTCATTATTGTATATAAATAAGATTTAAATATTGAATTAATCTGTGAGGGCATTGTAAGGTGAAATTTTCTATATTAAGGATTCCGTATCATGATTGGTAAACTACACCCAATTGTATAATTAAAGAGCGAAAAATATTTCAATCGTTTCTTCTAGCCTATTTAACCGCATATACATGCGATGATAGTTTTGTGGGGTATAAATACGCCAAGTAAAATGCAATATAAAAATTTTCAATTGTTCCATTTGAGATAAAGGCAAAAGCATTAAAAATTCAAATTATATCGTATCTTTTTGTCTAGTTAAAGTTAAACTGGTCGATAGAGGGACAATTATCTGATACAATGTACAATTAAATGGGATATTATTCAAATTAAAATTGTTTCAATGGTTCACTGTCGCGTACGCAGTGCCGCGGAGACTCCTTTTACCTCGCCATTGTCCATTGAAAATGGTCTCTCTCTCTCGGTTTTGTGTTAAGGGGGAAACCAATAAAAGAGGAATCAACAAGAATATTGAATTGGCAAAATGTACGAGGAAATTATTTATTTTGCTCATATTATGTTTGTTTGTAATTTGGACTTATACTCCTTATTACTCCTCTTTAATTTCTCTCTCTCTAATCTTTTACGGTAAGGTACTTATTTCTTTTATCTGCTTATGTATATGATTCATTTAATATAATAATTTTATAAACAACAAATAAATTATTATTAATTTAACAAATCATTTAGCTTCATAATAAATCTCATAAAGTTAAAATGAATGACCGATCGCATTCTAAGGAGACATTTGTATTGTTTTATAGTAAAAAAGTTATATTGTGTTGCATTGTTTTTCAATTCTAATATCCAGGTGCGTTTCTTTCCAAATCCTCCTCTTATATGCCGCACATGTAACACACTCTGTTCTCTTTCTTCGCGGATAAACTTTAAAGAAGTTAGTAGCTAATAATTCTCCCTCCTTGAGAGCTTTATATATAACACAACAATGCGAACAAAAGAGTTCACCCGAGAATAAAATAAGAGAAATGTAATATAAACATATACATAGTAAATTGTATTTCATGTTCATTTAATTAACAAAGGATTAAAATTTTAATTGAAAAACTTTGTACAATTTGTGTGATTTGAAAGAGAAAAAATATGAAAATGTTTCAACTTGCCGATAATAAGATGTTTTAATGAATGTTATTTGTTAAGATTATTAGAATATTGTAATTTACTTATTAATGAATAATTCTCATTAGAAGTGGGTGTGGTGGTAGGTGTAATTGCGTTACAAATTATGATTGAGAAAACTGTCATAAATAATAGTCTTTATGCATATTGATTATGTTTGTTTGATTTTTTAATTAAAAAACATAATTTTTAAAACGAAAGAATAGGTTGGTACTTAATATTTTCATTTAGGCTTCATTAGCTTTTTTTAGTTTTTGCAAAGTTCCATATTTTCTAGACATGTAAATTAACAGTAAAAAATCTTGAAACACATAAAATATTCTAAAATTCATCATAATTGATGTTTATCTGACTGAGATTATTCGGATCTTCGGAAATATTATCGCTATTTGCCAAAGAAATCAAAATATTGGTTTTAAGCCTCTAAATGGCTCAGATTGAGAAGCAGAAGCCTAAAAAATATTTAATTCAAGCCTCAAAAGGACTAAATTTTAACCGAATAGTAATTTCATCCCTAATCATGCTAAATTCAAGCCTAAAAAAGACTAAATTCAAGTAAAAAATATTTTTTAAGTCTTAAAATTCCAGAGATTGAGGAACAAATGCTTAAAAAATATTTAATTTATGCCTAGAAAGAACAAAAAGTGATAAATTCAAGCCAAAAAGTAGTAAATTCAACTCAAAAATTGCTAAAATCAAGCTTAAAAGTATGTGGTTTTCAACCCTAAAAAAAGCAGTCTCCAATCACAAAAAGCTTTAAAAAGTTTAATCTTTTAATATTAGTCAGTTTTTAGCAATGGATGTTGTTTGAGGGATGTGAATTAAAATGATTCATATCTTTGTAAATATTCGAATGATTCGCCATAATTACCAAAATATTCGTCATATTTAAAAAAGAGACAAATTAACGACTATTGAAAGTTGTTAATTTATGCTTAATTTTTACATAATTATTCTGTTTTTCCTTATTTTCATTCCAAATGCTCGTCGATTGGAAAAATTTCACCTGAATAGTAAATGGGCAAATCTGAGATAAATACAGGGTGGCCAGGAAATTAGGGCATGATTTTAACCGCGAATAACTTTTTCTTGGATTGAGATATCTGAAAACTTCTGCCGCCAAAAGATGGGTAAACTCAAAAAGTTTTATTTGCTTTTTATTTCAAGCCGATATCTTAAAAATTTGAGCCGCTAGAGCAAATAACGTGAAAAGAAGTGTTTTGTTTTTTGCTCTAGCGGCTACAATTTTTAAGATATGGACTTGAAATAAAAAGCAAATAAAACTTTTTGAGTTTACGCACCTTTTGGTGGCAGAAGTTTTGAGATATCTCAATCCAATCAAAAGTTATTCGCGGTTAAAATCATGCCCTAATTTCCTGGCCACCCTGTATTATAGGTTTTAACTGTGCCTCTGGGACGATTATCCTATTTTTTTAATTTTCGTTAATTTTCATATTTCATTGAGTCGCAGGTTGACGCTCTATGAAGGTCTAATAAGCATAACTTATGCCCTTAGTTAAATATACTTCAGTTTCCAACAAAGAAACTCCTTTATTAATTGAGAGCTCGTTAGTACCGAATAATTCAGGAATAATAAATTGTTTTATAAATTATTTAAAAAACCGTCATGTATAAATATTTACATACATTTCCAAGCAGATCCTCACTGATAATTTTTTTTTCAAAGAAATTTTCATTAGTTATTCTTTCCTCGTTGAAAATTGACGCGGGTAAAATGTTATGGGACGTGTCTTAAGTGCATCCCAGCATTCCCATCATAAAAGAATTTCAGTTTCTCATGCACGACAGACTTCTTGGCTACATACAGGTTGAACTGGATGAGGGAGAATGATTCCATTCCATGTACCACATGCCTCTATATATATTTTTACGGTGTTTTACCGGGATAAAAAAAAGCCTGAACAAACTAAGGGATTACGTGTTTCAAGCTTCTGTGCAAGCTTATATATAATTCAAGTTTAGAATCTACGAGATTTTTGTAAGAAAAAGTGGATTTTTCTCATCTCTAATCTTTCAATATAAAGATTTTTTTTCTCTATATTTCCAAAGTTGGATGTTCTGGGGATTTTTTTTTTGCACCATAAATGTGATCAATCTCATCAAATGTTGCAGCACATAAAGCTCAAAAACATTTTGTCATTCGATAGAATGCATGCAAGGTGAAATTCCTCCACATTTCCACACAGGGGAACTTTACCTGGTGCTGAGGAGCGAGGTTTTCAATGATGATGTATCTACATTTGGAAATGATTGCATTCCATACGACTCAAAATGCCGCTATGCCTCTGACAAGATTTCTCCACTCGCTATATTTTCATTTCTTTATCAATTGAACTTTTCTATATAACATAACATATGTATACATTCATTATGTAGTAGGTATTGATTTTCATGCCATTGTGTCTAGCATATTTGTAAAAATGCGTATTTTATTCGAACTATTCAAGGGGATAAATTTTACTGTAAAATAAGAAATAAATTGAAAATTATTAAAATTCTTTGAAAGGAAAATTTGTGAATAAAGAAAATAATACGTGTAGCACAAAAAAGTATAACTTTTGTAAATTTTCAGGATGGACGATCACCTCTTTCATCGGCAGATTCCGATGATTCTTCAGGTGCCGAATCACCACCACCCTCAGTTTCCATCAGCAATAGCAACATGGTGGAGCACAAACATCCGTCTACATCGACGGTGTGTGTACAACCGGAAACACCGTCAAAGATGTCTTCATCTGTGATATCTTCCACAGCGGGTGGCATGCCACAGCTTCAGAGTGGTCTAGGTAGTGTTCTCTACCCAGCAGCAGCCCTTGCCAACCTCCCACAGGATGTTCTATTTAGTCTCGTTCAAGCGGGACACCTTCAATTTCGCTCAAATGAAGGTAAGTTTTAAATTTTTTTCTTTACTGGTGGAAGGTACATTAAGTAAATTATTTTGTTTTTTTGGTGGAATAAAATAAAGATGGTGCTCACCAGTACATAACAATACCACTGGCAACAACAACAGCATCAACCCCACCAGCACTCACAACACTGTCGTCCATTAAGGAAGAACATAGTGCAAATGGACGACATTCACCGGTGATAATTAAGAAGGAAACTGTTGAGTGATGGTAGCAGTCAATTTTCTATATAGTCTGATTGCATACACATCATTATCTACTGTACATAATATTTAAAAATGCTACATACCCTTTGATTTATTTTTATTTTTCAAATTTTTCAAATATTATTTGAAATTTTATGCTCATTTATTAAAAAAAAAATAAAATAAATAAAGAGCCTCCCTCCTCAAGGCAGTGGGTGGATTCTTATCTGAAATGCAGCATTTCTCCATAATTTATTTCAAAGATTTTTCCCCACTTTCGAGAATGTAGGTGTGTGTCGAAATCTTCCGAAACATACACGAAAGCTCCCGAGTACAAATAGATGCTCACACGAAACACTCAAATTCACCAAAGTGGAGAAAAAATTGTGGAGAGATGAGGCTGTGTGGATGTCGAAATGACGTCCGGCCCTAAAAAATTTAAAAATAAGAAGAAGAAGTGGAGAAATGATGCATTTTAGAATAAAATCTAACCATAAGCGGGCACTCTTTATGGATTTTTTTTGCATACTGTCCGATTTAAGCCAAAACATAAAATGTCTCGGTTTTGTTTATGTTTAGGCATAGAAAAGACCAAAGTATATATCAAGCCTTTGCAATACTTTGACGACTATGTATTATAAATTATATCTGGTACAAGTACTATAGGCATTTAATATTTATTGTGGTGATTGACTGGATAGAAATTCACTAGAAAATATTATTTGTAAAATGTATAAAAGTTATGTAGTAAGGAGAGTTATAACTCTGTTCAGATTAACGATGAAAATATATCTTTTTCCCATCTTATTTTTGTTTCTAATTCAACATTATTTAAATAGAGATTTTTTTCTATCTCTTCGTCTGAACGTCGGCGGCTAAATTCTGATAGTTTCCGCGGTCTGATCTCCATTGCATATCTATTATGTAAAAGTTCTCCAACAATATGCTGAATTATTATTTAAAAAAAATACATAAAATAAATCCTTAATAAAGGAACTATACAAGACCAGTTAGAAAGAAAGATAAATAATTTTTGTTATATGCAAAAATGTATCATTACAATAAAATTTTATAATAAAATATAAATTTTTACAGATTATAAAAAAAATTATTACAATCAATAAAATTTTAATTTACAAATAAAAATTCTTTTTAATATTCAGTTTAAGTTTATGCTCAACATTCACAATTCAGTTTATCCCTTTCGCGC
This sequence comes from Lutzomyia longipalpis, assembly GCF_024334085.1. Classification (NCBI taxonomy): domain Eukaryota; kingdom Metazoa; phylum Arthropoda; class Insecta; order Diptera; family Psychodidae; genus Lutzomyia; species Lutzomyia longipalpis. The sequence continues at coordinate 7,934,022 of NC_074710.1, forward strand.
CTTCATGAAACATTGAAACATGCGCTCTTTTAACCCTCGGAGGATTTTGCTGGCTAAAGTGGCCAATTCGACATTTTCAATCGCCACAGAATTAAGAAATATATTTAATATTTTGGGAGAAAAATTACTTCAGAAAGAAAACTTGGAAAAATATTTTCTTTTGAGTAAAAATGAAGGTCAAACTTCTGAGGTTAGAAACTTCGATCTTCCAAGAGTTAATCGCGATATTTATTCTATGGATGGTCACGGAAAACTTTGCATCTACTACGTGAAATTAATGAACGTGTAACTTGGAAAATAAATTAAATTCATTTAAAATTGAGGAGATAAAGTGTTTCACGTTTGTGTCTGCGTATGGCCCAAAGACCATGAAAGGGTTTAAAATTAAATGTTAAACTTTCATTCCTGCTGATTGTGCTATTCCCATCAAATTACATTATATTTCACAGACAGATGGTGACGTAGAGGTAAGATAGCCAATAAGAATACTTGGCTTGAACACCGTTGAGCAGATTAACATTTTTTTTGCGTATTTTTTTTATTTACATCAACCAAGAACATGTAGTTTATTTAAAATAGTTTATGCACACATTGTACGTGATTGCGTGCGTGCGTGTGTGTGAAAAATGTGAAGGAAAGCCCGTCTTTTGGGGTTTATTTTTATTTTTAACAAGCGAAATGAAATTTTCCTTCCTCGTGGAGCTCGCCTAAATTTTATATGTATATTTAGTTAATTTGAGTCGCAACAATTTGTGCCAAAAATAAATTCTTCTCTGTAATACAATATTATACAATTTTTTTGAAAACATAAAAATTCGTGGTTTTTGTGCTCAATGCTATTTTTGGAGGGTTTATTAACCCATTTCTTGCCGAGTCTCAGAATTTTAGAATTTTCTTCAATAATTCAAAGGAACTCTTGCATTTTTTAGGCATGACTATTTTGCCGGGAATAAAAAGTTCTTGTTAAGAATGCAAGTGACTTTGCACAAACGTATAAATTGAAGACAATGTGTTTAACATGTAGTATGTATTGAAATTATATATATTAAGATTGTTAAGAAGATGTGTCGCGTATCGTTTAGTTAAAAAGACTTTAATTTGTTATTCACTTGTCGTTCAGCTTGAGTTTGTCATTTTTGGATGTGATTGCTGCTACATTAGGAAGTTCCGGTCCTGTGTGCTTAAGCACACATTTAACCACTTATGGGGGGATTCTTTAGTCAGACAGTCACGTGTCTTTAGAATGAAAAGAAAAAGAAAAGAAAGAAACTACCTGCAAAGTTATGCGCTATATATTTTTATCAGTCTTACATGAGAGATAATAATTTAATTAATTTTTAGCTCGAATAAGATTTTAAACAATAATTTTTGAAAAATATTTCTTCACACGAGTATTAAGGAAACACAAATTATTAGCCCCTTTGGGCATAAAAAGCTCTCTTGTTTTCCTTCTTTGTGAGTGAATAGAATAATGACCTCATTTTTATCTATTAGTGCTTCATATGTGGACACATTATGTTCCATATCGAGGGCTGCATTGTAAAACCGGCTAAGTCGGTATGAGCTCCGAACCGACTTAGCCGGTTTTACAATGCAGCCCTCGATATACATATCTACATATCGCACATTAGCAGCAACAATGGCATATAACTCTCTCTTGATGCTACTTCATACAGCTTTAAGCTTAAAGCTTTAAAGTTTTATTAACTTTGAAAGGGAAACATAAAGATCAGAAAATAATGAGATGATTGAATAAAATAATGTAAACTTAACGATTTTTACAACCAATCTTGCCTTAAGATTTAAAAAAAAATTAAAATCTTAGGAGAGTGCGGGGCAAATCAATTTACTTAAGGGTTTGGAAGAGCCTAAAATATCATATTTCATAACTAGATAGAACAGAATGATCTGAGAAAGAATTGTAGGGCAAAAAATGTCCTAAAGAAATAAGTTGCTATCCCTATAAATTCAAAGTATTTTGAACAATTTATTTCTGTAAAATTTCAACATTTTTTTTTACAAAATTTTCATGCTCGTCTTTTCGTGAAAATAAATAAATTTATATTTGTTTCTTTTTCTGCAAGATCAGTTGGTTCAGTTGGTTAAAGAGAGTAGTGCCAGTGTTGCTTGAAATGTACATTATTGATAGAAATTGTTCAGGACGGGTGGAAGAGTGTGGAAACTCTATGCTTAATGACTCATGATAATTTCGATTCACTTTTCACTTCCTATGAATGAGGAGCTTTTGTCTATTTCAAACGCATGCGTCTTTTTTCCATTGCGGCTGTTTTCCCTCCAAACCCAGGGAAAATAACATATTCCGATGTATTTTTCCAATATTTTGATACGTAATTCGAATAAGTATTGTGGTTGTTTTTCCTAACTCTTCTCTACTGAATAAATTTTTCTCTCAAAACGAAGAAAAATATATAAATTTAAATCATTGTAAAGCAATATTGGGAAACCATAAAAAAGTTTAAAAATAATATGTTTTGTGATTTCTTTTAATTGTTTGTGCAGGATTGACTGGATATATATGTACGTACATTCCTGGCAAAGGGTTGACAAAATAATTGCTCAAGTGATTTGATCTTGTTTGATATTATTTAAAAAAAAAGGTATACAAAATGGGTTGTTCTTCATCACAAAGTGCAAGACTTGCCCCCGAGAATCAAACTCCCGAAAGCTCTAATCATACGTATCGTAAGTTCAATTTTATTTCAATTTTTACATGTGACGTAAAATATTAAAAAATTAGAAAATAATCAGCAAAATATTTATATCAAAATATTCTTTCATTTCACCCATAAGAAACTTTTTTTTCCTCTCTAGGGAAGATACCTAGAGAGGAAACTTGAACTTTTATAGATAATTCAGAATAATAATTGGATGGGGGCGGATTTGACCCAACTATTAGACATATTCTAGTCGATATTTAACCTTTGGAAGACATATTATTGATTATGTAGATATTACTCCCTTCGGTAAATTTTTAATATACAAAACGAACAGACTTTTCCACTTTAAGAAATTTTGATTTGTTTTCGCTAAATTAGAGTCTGATTTAGTAAGTCTTCGGTTTTTGTTAGACAACTAATAATATTTTTTTTTAGGATCTTATTTAATTTTTTCGTATATTTATTGTTACGAAGACCTTTTTATGATTTAGATGAAATCAAGATCTTGAATTCTTGACTCCAGAATACAGACAGACAATCCATAGATTTTTTTTTTTTAACTTTCTACGTTTTTTGAGTTTTAAATTGCTTAGAAAAAATCAATTTAAGATTAATATTCATATAGGTACTTATAATTACGCTCGTGAAGTTTTAAAACTCTCTTTTTGACTGAATTTATTCGACTTTAACGAACAATTTTTCTTACCAATTTCTATACAGTCCAAAAATTTAAAGAAAAAAATTTTGATTTGTTTTCGCTAAATTAGAGTCTGATTTAGTAAGTCTTCGGTTTTTGTTAGACAACTAATAATATTTTTTTTTAGGATCTTATTTAATTTTTTCGTATATTTATTGTTACGAAGACCTTTTTATGATTTAGATGAAATCAAGATCTTGAATTCTTGACTCCAGAATACAGACAGACAATCCATAGATTTTTTTTTTTAACTTTCTACGTTTTTTGAGTTTTAAATTGCTTAGAAAAAATCAATTTAAGATTAATATTCATATAGGTACTTATAATTACGCTCGTGAAGTTTTAAAACTCTCTTTTTGACTGAATTTATTCGACTTTAACGAACAATTTTTCTTACCAATTTCTATACAGTCCAAAAATTTAAAGAAAAGAATATTTCGAGAATACTAAATGCAGTATAATTCGCATTCATCGTTTTATTAAATTTTAAGAAAGATCTTTAAGATATTCGAACAGAATTAATTTAAACATATTTACTACTGAACTCCTCTATTATCTCGTGTATTGAAGTTTATGCAAGTTATTAATTATTCTGTAGCACCTTCAACTGCTTTTGAGATTCCACTGAATGACAATGATGAAAGTTTGGTAAGAAAACACCCACCTGAAAGACTTCGTCGTCTTGAAGAAGCACCATCAACACCTGTTAGCATTGAGAAGTTGCAAGAAAAGTTAGCCAATGCGGATTTGCGTCGGCAACAGGTAAAAATGAAGAAAAAATCTCTTTTTTTTTCATCTACTAGTAGGGTTCAAACAAGAATATTTTTCTTTCTATTCTCACATCACATTCCGAAAGGAGATCGTCGTTTATATTTTATTGTATTTTTTTCTCTTATTCCTGTTCCTTAAACATATATAAGTAGGTAGAATATTTTTTATTAAGTGTATGTATATAATATACATATCATTTAAGATTTTATTTCTACCCTACTAGGTTTCCTTACTTCACAAATAAAAAAGTTCTTTTGTAAGAAAAACCTACACAATTCCTGTAATACTGCATAAATAATAGGTTTTAAAATAAAAAAAAGATATTTAGAGAATTTTTGTTTATATTCTTTTTTAACTTACATACATTAAGAAAGGAACACTTGTCAATTTAAAACATAAATAAAATTCTATATAAAGTTAAGGAAAGTAGAGTAAGTAGTTTAATACACCAGCTAACCCAATGTAGGTCAGTTTTATCTCCTAAAAATGTTTCAACTGATATTGAGTGAGTAAAAAAAAATATTATAAAGACTTAAAAGTGAAAGTAATAAAAATGATGCATGAATAAATAGAAAATAATACATTTTAAGGTGACCAAAAGAGGTTTATTCATTTTTTGTTCGTATAATTTGCTCCACGAAGCTTCATGCATTTTAACTGTTTCGCGTCTGTATGAAACATAAAAATATTGAAACATGCGATCATTTTATCTCGATATTTATTCTGTAAATCCTCTCAAAGGGTCATTTTGGAGTCAAAACGTTTTCTTTGACCTCTTCTTCGTAGTCTTAATGTATTTCTAACGAAAGGATTAAAGAACATGATATCCCTGGGATTACTACTTTAATGCATTTTAACTCTTTCGCACTCACGTGAAACATAGAAACATTGAAACATGCGCTCTTCTTATCACGATATTTGTTCTATGGATGTTTTCAGAGAACATTCCTCAGTCAGAACATCTTGTGTAGCTCCATTTATATAAATTCACTCCATTTTAACATAAAAAAAAGAACACTTAAATTCATTGATATTCAGGAAAATATAATGTTTCATGCCTTTTGGGACTACGTATGATCCAAAGAACGTGAAGGGTTAACTAATATCCCGTCCCTCTTACACTCGCAGAAGCTACAAAGTTTCAAGCGCGTATGAAACTTTAAGGAGATTACACACCACATACGGAAGTATGAAAGGTTAGAGAAAAACAATTTTTAATAAAATAAAAAAAAAACGAAACTAATATATAGTGTAGTGGGAAACTTATACAGTAACCTCTGACCCCCAACGTCATGTGCACGCGATTGTGATCAAGAAAAGCATATAGGTAGCAAGAAACTAAATCATCACTCTTTTCATTATCGCTCAATTTCGCTCTATAGGAAATATTCTCAGTTGATTTCGGGGAAAACCGATTGTTAGCGTTTCTTTAAGACGTTTCTCTGTCTTCAGTAAGATTTTTATAATTCAGTGTGCATTTTAAATGATTTTCTCATACGAACAAAAGTGAATAAACTCTTTTAGGATTTAGAAAAACGAGACAAATTCTACGTTGATTAGGAAATAGGAAATCTATTTTGATTTTTTTATGAATTTTTTGGAGACCATTTTTTTTTTTACCAATTTAGTCAAGAAGCTTTTGTTTTCTTTTTTTTTTGTCTTCAAAAAATGCTCTTTCATTAATCCTGTCGGTGTTCAATTATTGGATTTTTTGGGTAATAGTGGAAGTTCAATTCTCTCTTCAATTTTTTTTTCTTATATTAATTAGACTGTAATCTACACACCCACGATGTACACCGAAATAGCGTTGTAGAGACATTTTGTTACAAAACTATTTAAATTTCACTGTTTTCTTGTGATAGCCGTCTTATACATGTTCAAGATTTGAGTTTGTGATTTTCAAAAAAAATTAAAATAATTTAATTTACAAAATTTTTGTTGTGTTTATGACTTTGAAAATTTTGTTAGATCGTTCTTCCTCGAGTAAGTTTTTTATTACAAATTTTATGTAGATTTACTTAATTATAAAATCTTTGATTATTGCAATAAGATTTATTTGTGTACCAGAACATGTATTTATTTATTTTATTATTATAAATATTTTATTTTATCTATTGTTTTGTATTTTTTTTTTGAAAATTCATTGAGAAATTATCCTAAATGTTTGTTTTTTTCTTCTTCAAATATTTTCGCTTATTGGCCTTTCTAAACAGTTATAGGTATTAAATATTTTTATTAAATATACAAGTGTGCGTATTACATATTTGTGGTATTTGTATATATAAAGGGTTACAGTGTCCTGTTCATATTTTTTTTGTTTCATTATATAGATGCTTTGTTAGAGAGATGTTGTGCCAATATTTTGGATACTTTCAGAATTTCTGAGAAATCATGCAGGTCGTCATTCTGCTGATTATTCTTCTCCACAAATTCTGCAAAAACTTTCATGGTACCCTTTTAGGTCTGAGTGGTGTGTAGAAAATCCTCGTATTATACCTTAAAATGCATCAACATTTATTCAGCAAGGATACGTTCTTTTTCTACATTTACATTTATATTTTACCATTAATTTTAATTTCGGGTTTTGTTCCTTTTTTTTATTTTACGACTTTTCTTTTATTATATCGGAATATTTTATATTCTATTTTTCGATCAATTGATTTTCCGGGAAAATTTAGGCTTTAAATAAAACTAAAAAATAAATATTTACGAAGAATGGAAGCCAATTTATGACTCTTTCCTTATTTTCTGACAAATGCCCTGCCTTTAGACTCTTGCTAAATAGAATTATTTTCTTTAACATTACACACACCTATATTTATAAGTTATTGCTCACACTCGTTTTCACGTAAACAGTCGTGGGAGTAAAATTATTATTTTTTTTTAAATTGCTTAATGAAAAATTTCACTCTTCGCTTTTGAAAAAAAAAATGAATTAAAAATGAATTTTTAGGAAAAAAGAGAAAACACATAAAAGCACCTAATTTATGAGGAAAGCTCACTAAAGAAATTGTAAAGGAAAGTTTACTACACATAATTGAGGGTCTCTTGTGAGCTCTTTGGGTATACAACGTATTTAACAACAGACCCTCAATGTAATCTTTTATTTATCGTAAAGAAAGGACCAGCCTTTTTCAGTGTAAAGCTCATGTATTTTACTTACAATTTAATATTACATTATTGTGAGGTTATGTTCATTACGCCGTAGTAAATCAAGGATTGGATCATGAAGATTTATTAAGTTTTTAGCTTTGCGTTAAATTTTAAATCTGAGCAAAGTAATTGAAGAAGTGAAATAAGAGAAAAACGTAGAGTAAATTTTACTACATATCGTAGTACAGTGGGACCCCAGTACAACGACGGCTTGGTTGAACTACTCTCGCGCATTGAAAATAATGAGTGTGAAGAGTACATCCGTGTGGTCGTTGTACTGGGGTCCCACTGTATGGTTAATAACATAACCACACTTGGAGGATCGAGGTTTCTAACCTCAAAAGTTTGACCTTCATTTTCTCTTAAAGGAAATGTTTTCCAAGTTTTCTTTCGACGATCTTGAAGTAATGGAACTTCCCTACACACAGATGTAGAAAAATTATCACAATAATTTTAAGAGATTTTATTCTGTGACAATTAAAAATGTACTGGTAAGCTGACCAAGCTTACGAGAGCTGTGTTTCTTTCAGTGTACCAATTTTGTGAGAGCAAACTAGAACGCGAATTAGTTTAAAAACGCGCAAAGTCGGGAAAAGTAGAAAAGTCATACCCTAAGAAATCTTTAGAAGGCCATATCTCGAGAACGGATCCATAGATTTTCATAAATTTTTTTTTGTTTGAAAGGTCTTGAAGTCAGCTATAAAATATCGAAAAATGAAAAAAATTTATGTCGCCATTTTCGAAAAATTCGAGTTCGAAATTTTCGAAAACTTTGTTTTCGATTTTAGCGCCTCTTGCGGTCATTTCTCGAAGTTGCAATGTTCTAGACATTTGTAGGGTTTCACAAAACCTTTCATTTGCGCTTGAGTTGATCGAAATCGGACTTGTAGAACCCGAGATATGACATGTAAACTTTGGAAGGCTATATCTCGAGAACGGATCCATAGATTTTCTTCATTTTTGGCATGAAGCTAGATAATATGGTCAGCTATAACATATCGAAAAATGAAAAAAATTTATGTCGCTGTTTTCGAGATATTCATCGAAAACTAATCGAAAATTTTGTTTTCGATTTTTGGCCCCCTAGCGGTCACTTTTGAAACTTCGGATGTTCTAGAGAGTTGTACGGCTTGTTGAGAGCTTTCATTTGACCCCGGGTTGATCAAAATCGGTCAAGCCGTTTTCGAGTTATCGTCGATTTTCGATGAAAAATTGTGGCGGCCATATTGACAAAACGGCTTGACCGATTTTCGAAAATGATATATCGTTGGAAAGGTCTTGATGGCCCCTACAACATACTAAAATTTCAGATTTTTAGCTATTACAGGGGCTGAGATATTGGCAAAACAAAATTTTGAGGTTATTCAAAATGGCGGACGGAGGGGTGGGGGGTAAAATTTGACGTCATAATCGGACGTCTTCCAGTCGACTTTTAAACTTTGCCGTTTACCGCAAGTCTCTATCTATTACCGTTCTCTCGCAATTTAGGGTTATACTCCGGCCGGCCGGCCGGACGGCCGGACGGCCGGCCGGCCGGAAAAAAAAATTTTTTGGCGCATACGTTTTTTGGAATGTGGGGACCCTAATTCGTGCTCATCCCAAGTTTGAGCCCGATCTGACGACTTTCGATTTTGCTCGGTACACAAAAGCTGTGTCTGAAAGAAACACAGCTAAAATGTACTGGTAAGCTGACCAAGCTTACGAGAGCTGTGTTTCTTTCAGTGTACCAATTTTGTGAGAGCAAAATAGAACGCAAATTAGTTTAAAAACGCGTAAAGTCGGGAAAAGTAGAAAAGTCATACTCTAAGAAATCTTTAGAAGGCCATATCTCGAGAACGGATCCATAGATTTTCATAAATTTTTTTTTGTTTGAAAGGTCTTGAAGTCAGCTATAACATATCGAAAAATGAGAAAAATTTATGTCGCCATTTTCGAAAAATTCGAGTTCGAAATTTTCGAAAACTTTGTTTTCGAGTTTAGCGCCTCTTGCGGTCATTTCTCGAAGTTGCAATGTTCTAGACATTTGTAGGGTTTCACGAAACCTTTCATTTGCGCTTGAGTTGATCGAAATCGGAATTGTAGAACTCGAAATATGACATACCAACTTTGGAGGGCTATATCTCGAGAACGGATCCATAGATTTTCTTCATTTTTGGCATGGAGCTAGATAATATGGTCAGCTATAACATATCAAAAAATGAAGAAAATTTATGTCGTCGTTTTCGAGATATTCATCGAAAACTCATCGAAAATTTTGTTTTTGATTTTTGGCCCCCTAGCGGTCACTTTTGAAACTTCGGATGTTCTAGAGAGTTGTAGGGTTTGTTGAGAGCTTTCATTTGAGCCCGGGTTGATCAAAATCGGTCAAGCCGTTTTCGAGTTATGGTCGATTTTCGATGAAAAATTGTGGCGGCCATATTGACTAAACGGCTTGACCGATTTTCGAAAATGTGGTATCGTTGGAAAGGTATTGATATCCCCTACAACATATAAAAATTTCAGATTTTTAGCTATTACAGGGGCTGAGATATAGCGAAAACAAAATTTTGAGGTTATCCAAAATGGCGGACGGAGGGGAGGGGGGTAAAATTTGACGTCATAATCGGATGTCTTCCAGTCGATATTTAAACTTTGCCGTTTACCGCAAGTCTCTATCTATCACCGTTCTCTCGCAATTTAGGGTTATACTCCGGCCGGCCGGCCGGACGGCCGGACGGCCGGCCGGCCGGAAAAAAAAATTTTTTGGCGCATACGTTTTTTGGAATGTGGGGACCCTAATTCGTGCTCATCCCAAGTTTGAGCCCGATCTGACGACTTTCGATTTTGCTCGGTACACAAAAGCTGTGTCTGAAAGAAACACAGCTAAAATGTCTAATTGGCCACTTTGGCCAGCCAAACCCTCCAAGGGTTAAATGATTTTTTTTGGATAAAATTATCCAACTTTTTTTTTTATTAAGAAAAAGTTGGAAAGCTTTTCAGACATGCGTTTGCTCACAGTTTACATTTTTTCGAGATTTTTGTACGTAAATTCCTTAAACATGTTAAAGAATTGAGTAGGAAGCGTAAAAACTATTACGACTTTATGTTTTCCTTTACGATTTCTAGTGAGCTTTCCAAGTGGATCACTTCATTTTAGAACAATGTATTTAAGTACAAGTATGAGGCACCATTATAACTTAATCAAACAACTTTCCAATTTCTTTGACCATACTTTTTAACGATCTTGTGAATTATTAAAAAAAAAACAATAGAGGTGAGAAAATAAAGCTTAAACTATAAATTCTATATTTTTCTTATTTACACTTTCATTTGTTTTTGTTGTTGTAATACACACACCACACAATGTACCTATGTTTGTATATATTTAATTAAATTTTTGTAGGTGGTTTTCATCTTTTTTCTTCTTATACCTTTTGAGGATTCATCTATTTAGGTACTACGTTTAATATTTATAAGCATTTATATCTAAATACGCATATCAATCACTGAAAAGTTTCTGGTAAGATCGATTTTTAATCTAAACGAGTAATTCATTACTTTAAAAAATATATAAAATCTAGAATTCGGTTTTTTTCTTGTTATTATTTTCAATATTACTTTTTTTTAAAACTTCTTTTACAAAACATTACCATGCATTTCCATTTCGCAAATCCTTTTTTTTTTCTTCAAAAAATGTCTGTTAAACCTACAGATTAACGTAAATTAATTAATTCAGAAGAAATAATATCTTTTTAAATCACAAAATAACGTCCTTTTAGACGCGTCAATCCGTTGTACATAATTCAACAATCACTTCAATGTATTTTAGAGATCAGTGAAATAATATAAAACGTTACAGTACAAGTTGTTTTTCTTTGTATTTTTTTTTCTTTTTATACATTAAATATATTTAATTACATAATTTCAATGTTTTCCCTAAATTTTGCAAGATTTAAGATTTTTTCAATCGTTTTTTTTCTTATTTCTCTCACTTGATCGTTTTGGGAGAAATGGAGCTTTAAATAGGTAACAATTATACTAAAAAGATAATTTTATTATTACTTATATGGAAAAAATAAATTTAAAAAAAGGCCTTTTGGTCGTACAAAGAGTTGGAGCTTTTAGTAGATTTTTTTTAAAAAACATTCGAAATGTTTCTTTCACATCAGGTTAACACACTTAACAATTCCATCGTTTTTTTTAAAGTTATTTTGTCATATATTTATAATTTTTTAAACCAATCGAATATATATTTTTTTGCTATATTATTGTGTGAAAAAAAATCACAAAAAATAGTTCCCACAAAATTCTTGGAAAATTCCTGGAAAATTGTACACGTCCAACTCTTTAACTCTCTTAATTCCATTTAAAGTGATAAATATTTATTTCCTCACGAAAGGGAAACCCAATTAAAAACTTTTATTGGATAAGTGAGCTTTTTACATAGAGGAGAATGACCCAAATCTGACCCTGTAAGGTTTTTTTTTATATTAAAGCTGGTTCCAAGCTAAATATTTTTAAAATATTATTCTTTCGTATTAGTTGGTGTATTGACAAATGTAAGCATAAAGTATTCTAGTCAAATTAATTTTGTCTGGATTAAAGAAAACGATTTAGGCGTTAAAGGTTTAGGTATAAAAATTATGAATATTAAACCATATCGACGGTTTATTAACGTTTTAATTTATTTTTGAGCAATTCCAATGTTTTACGTTACTTTTTTAATGTTTGATGTACATATGTACCTACTTTTTTTTCTAACGTATGGGGTTTAATTGTATGTTTAACATTAATTTTTCACGTTAGACAGGTTTCCTAAATTTTGACGTTTCTTTCCTAAAGTTTGACGTAATTTTCTAACTTTGAAGACGTTTTTCTTAATATTTGATATTTTTTAACCTAAAAGTAATTCTTTTTGTCCTCTAAAGAAATGCTTGATTTGTCGAAACCTTTATGGAGTTAAGATACTAAAAAAAAACACTTCCTTGCGATCTACATGATTTTTTAAAGTAATTTAAATAAAATTAAGCTCAAGAGGTCGGAATTCGGGCCATTCTCCCCTAAGGTAAAAAAATAAATATATAAACAGAATTTTCTATTCTACAGTTTCATTGCTAAAAATAATGAAATTAGACTTTAAAATTTATTTTGTTACGAAAGTTCATTTTTTTTTTATTTTAATCTTTGCATTTACCCTTTAAGGATCATTGGAAAATTTTCGTTATTTTTTTTTTCATTTTGTTTCAAGAGAATTTTCAAATTATGATCCTTTAAGGGTTAAAAAACTTTTTTTTTTAAAGATTTTAAAGCCTTATTTTATTATTTTTCACTTAGATTGTGTAGAAAAAAATAACTAGGTTGGTATTAAAATCATCTGAAACGTGTATAGATGATACAATGGAGTGCACATGAATGTGGTCCAAAAGGATCATCTTTTAACAATGGCACCGCAGTCACAAGGACTTGCGGTGGAAAATTTCAATTATAAACACCCCTTGTCATCGCTTCGCGATTCCGCGTGTGCCATTTACACGTTAGGATGCGGACGTATGTACGCCGGAAGGAGGCATTGCAGAGGGCATAGCACACGGGATTAATGGTTGAATTAATGTAGCATAGCGCATAGAAAAAGTCCCACAGCTCCTGTGGGATGCACTTTGTGCACGCCGTGAGGGGTTTTAGTAGCACCAAAATATTATATGGTGTCCACGTTATGATGAAACTAAGAAGAATGGCACTGAGTGTCTTTGCGGCCTTTGTCTCTTGACGCTTCTCTTGGGATTTCTTCTTCTTTTTTGCCGTTCGCGGGGGCGCATGAGCTTTTGTCGCTGGGTACGTTTTGGGGATGATTTTGGCATTCAGTGGAATACGCACATCTGGTGCATGACTCAAACGCCGCCCAAGGGGTAGGCTGTACTCGGAATCACGCGACGGCAGTGGACGCCGTGGGGGTCCTCCGACCAGCGGTAGGGGAACATCATCTTGGATCATTTTGATTGAGGGCGCCTTCTCATCACCCTGCCCACCATCCGGTGGGAGTCTAATTAAAATTGTATACACACTATCTTGACTTACGGATCGTGACCCCATGCGATTGGGCGTGGGCAGGGAACGCGAATCACGTGCCCCAGCCTGGATCTCCGGCAGCTGCGACATAGGCACCATTGATGTTCGCAGGGGTGTTGGTGAGACATCTGGTATCACCGCCACGAGACCTGGGCGTGCCGTTGCATAAGGATCACGGATAACATTTAAGGATGTACATCTAGAATACAAAAATTTGTATATTAAATTTAAAGAAATTTTGTATTCTCTATTTTTTTTTTATTCTGGGGTTGTTTTGGGTGGTTCGTGTACAAGCAGTTTTCCAACTATTTTATAATAACGTTCACACATCTAACAACTCATGTCAATACTTCTTTTTGTTCTAATAGATATTGATATGGTGCAATACATTCTATTGATTCTATTACGTTATATTTAATACTAAATAGGTAGTATATGGGTTATATCTTCAATCTATTTGTTAATATGTAAAAGTAAATAGGCAACGATCAATAACGACTTAATGTCGTTTTTTGTGATAAATAAATTTAAAAAAAAACTCATTTGAAATTCTTGCTGTGGCAATTTAACAGAACAACATAAAACAACATAAAACTCAAAAAAAATAAGTAAATCAGTTGCTGAAAATTCATTGTTTCGAAACACTTTGCCTCCAAAGTGTTTGTATTGTAGTGTTCAATTTTATAAACTAAAATAAAAAAGGTGCAATTAGCTATTTCATAAATAACAACAACAAATAAAAAACACATTAATTAATATTTAATCAGTGAGCTACCAGCTAAGCTAGAATGTTCTCTTTGAAAGCACAATCCATCACTAAAAAAACGTGTGTAAGCCAAAGGATTTCTCAAAGAAAAAATAATTATAAAAAAATAATTAATTTTTAGTCTTTGAAAAATAAAAATTGTGTTTTTGACATTGCTTGATTGACTTTTTTTTTAAAGATGTTAATAATGTAGACTACCTGGAAACGGAGCTCTGTAAAGGAGTTTCTATGGATACAGGTGTTGCATACCCTAAATCTGATGGATCCTCCGCTTCGTATCCATAATCTTCCGAATCTTCTCGCCCCGAATGCCACCATGCAATGCACCAGTCTTTTACACTGCCAAGACAACTCTGTGGTTTGTTGGGGATGCCGCTTGTTGCCGTCTGCAGGTAATGTGCCAAAATGCATGTACAAATTAAATAAAAATAAATGTTAGACAACTTCTTCAGTAGACATGATAATATTGTTGTGTCAGACAGAAATTTTTGTATTTACTGAATTTTTTGAGAACTCACTGAAGAGCAGGTTAACATTCAATTCACAATTTTTTTCTATACAATTTTTTTTATGAATGTATTATTCAATTTGAAAACCATTGAAAATATTATTGAAATATGTAATTTTTTATCAATTTCAAGAGAAAAATAATCTTAAAAACTTCAATAATAATTTTTAGATAGGGGAGATAGGGGCAAGTTAGACAAAGGGTTTAAGAGATAGAGAATTAAGGTTTTATTTTATCGCACCTGTTTGCCCAATCTCGTAATGAAAAATTATATTTATAGGTTTTATTAACCTTTGCTTGACTCCATAAGTCCCAATCTCCCATATTATTTAATAAAATTAAGAAGAAAAAAAAGTTTGTTAGTCTTACACTTGATCGGCGTGAGAGGGTGCCATGGGCGTATGCTGAGTCCGAAAGGACAGCATTAGTCATGTAGACACTTTCAGCGTCAGCCGATGATTCTGATCGTGGTCTTCTCCATCCCTCCGTTTCTGGGGCTCCAACTTGGGTCGCAGGCATTCCTCCGGAATAATTAACTGCGGTATTTTCGTCGCTAAAAATAATAAAAAAAAACAAAAAGGGAAGTTTTTAAGTTTTTCGCTGAATCAAACGTTGATCTTTTCGCGTTCATTGGGTCATACGCTGACCCAAACGTGAAACATTTTATTTACACGAATTTAAATATCGTGATAAAAGAGCGAATGTTTCAATGTTTTAATGTTTCACGTGGACGCGAAAGGGTTAAATTTGCATTGTAGAGACCGAAAAAACGTTTTGACTGAAAATTGTCCTCACAAACGTCTCAAATTATCCACTAAATAAAAATCGCGATAAATTCGTGACAGATTCAATATTTTTGTGTTTTATGCCGTAACTAAAGGGTTAACCCTGAAACATTCGTATTTGTCTTTCTTTTTTGATAATTTATTTAATTTTTTAAGCAGAATAAAGTGTAAAAAAAATCTGTAAGTATACATCAAAAAAACAAATATCGCAATTAGTGTTTTATGTTTCATACTGACTTGCATAGGGTTAATTCTGTATGAGCTTTTTATTCTCTTTATGTATAACTTTTTTTTTAAATTTCTTCTTGAGAGAGCTTGTAGATGATTTTGGTTTGATTGTATGTTTATAACTTTTAAAGTTTTTTTTACGTATTAATTTTTAAAACTTTAGCATATTGCTCGTTGCTGCTTGGAAACTTTTATAATTTAATAGTTTAAAGGAGGATTTATTTATAAAAACAAATGTTTCTTTTTGATATAAATATTATAAAGGAATTGAATAAAAAGGTTTATTTTATAGGTGAATTTGAGATAAAGGTCCATAAATAGGTGTTCAAGGCTTTTAAATGATTGTCTATGTGTAAAGTCAAAGGCATTTGTGGTGTGTCTTTTGTGTTGCAAAATCACATTCTTCACCACCCTTCATACATTTCCATTCTAAAGATTCATCATAGACAGTTTCTTCCGCTTCCGACGTTCACTGTTGCAATATGCATCCCCCTATGTCTCGTCTATACAACGTGAATTTAATCACTGAAACTTTTTGCCATGAACTTTTCTCCCACAACACACTATTACAAACCACATACCTACATAATATTATTATATGTACAGTACATATAGGCAGGTATATACATTATTATGTGGAATCAGTAGGGGAGACCGGGGTTAAAAAAATCACTTAAGTGTTTAGAAAAAGCTCAAAATATCATATTTCCCAAATAGATAAAGCGAAATGTATAGCTCATTTCTTTAGGAAATTTACTGCCCTACACCTCTTTCTCAGATCATTTTGTTCTATCTAGATAGGAAATATGATATTTTAAGCCTTTTTCAAACCCTTAAGTGACTTAATTAGCCCCGCTCTCCCCTATCCTATTACATATATTGATGATTTATTAATATAAAAAAAGCTAGAAAGTTCTGATACAAAATTAGTTGAATTGAATTTAAAATATTCAATATTTGCATCAATAATGTTAAAAAAAAAACATCAAAGAAACTTCAGCGAAAATGTATCAAACATTGAAAGAGCAATAACACAATGGTGACGTCATTGTGTGCAGTTTTTGGGCACATTTTTGCCAATTTGTCCCAGTGGATTTCAATAAGAAATGGAAACTTTCTTTAGTCATATCTTAAGTATCTTTTGATTACCTAATTAACACAAAAGATTCATTAAAACACATTTTAATGAATCTCAACAAATGGAAAAAAAAATTTTTTATTTCTTTGACCTATAAAACAAATTCGATAAATTTCCAGTGATTTTCAATCAATCATAAAATACTTAAACTCAAGTTCAATTCACTCAATATCTTCATGATTTTCAATACAATTTTCTCAATTTGGAAAGTACAGAAATAGCTTGAAAAATTGCATTTTCCATCGCAATAGAACGAAGATAGAATAATATAGTTTAGGATAATGCGGATAGTGCGGAAAAAGCAAGGAGTATCGTGTTATTTTATTAGAATGCCTGGAGGGATTTTTAGGATTTCCAGAAGAATATCAAGGACATTTTATGCATAAGTCTATTCCATCCCACGCTCTTCTATTTAATTACAAACCACGCATGCATTCAGGAATCTCATGTAGCATAGAGATTCATCATACATACATCAGATTTAACATTAACCCTTTCACGTCCATAGGATGACACAATTGTGAAGCACTATATTTTTCTAAATTTATATATTAATTGAATATTGCTTTTCTAACGTTAGAAATGCGTCTAACCCATTGAGTTCACGTGAAACACAAAAACATTGAAACATGTTCTCCTTGTATTACGATATTTACTCTATGGATGGTCTCATAGGACATTTCTCAGGCAAAATGTCTTCTTTGGCTTCTTCAGCGCGATTTTCATGCATTATTATCGTAGAATAACGATAACGAATAACAAAAGCAAACTCATAAAATTTTGAAAAAATAGAATATTTCACGTTTGGATCTACGTATGATCTAAAGAATGCAAAGGGATCAATTTACGTAGCTTAAGCCAGAAATTTTCTCCATAATTTCACTGAAATCATTCAAGGGATAAATGCAGTAATAAAAAATCGAATTTTCCTCTCTTTCATGAAGTCCCGAAAGGGTTAAAACATTTCAAGTAATTTTCAGTTGAGCCATACCTTGAGTTTGATCTCTTTGATGAATCCTTCTTGCCAGCCTGTAGATTAGGAAGATCCTTTTGTCGTTTCTTTGTTTCGCGCCAAATGCGATAGTAGAGAAAACACATGACGGTTACAGGCACGTAAAATGCAGCAATGGCGGTGCCGAATGTAATGTAGTGATTAGTTTCGATGAATTGAATGTAACATTCATTCTGGGGCACTGTCCTCTTTCCCTCGATGTACGGCCAGCTGTATATCCAGGGTGGCCAGAGCAATAAGCTTATACCCCATGCGGATCCAATCATGAATGCAGCTCTAGATGTTGTCCGTTTTGCCTAATAAATTTTAAATTATTTTTAATTTTTTTATAAAAAAAGAAATTATTTAATTTTATTTTGGTTTTAGTAAACTCACCCGATATGTAAGTGGTCGTGTGACACTAAAGTAGCGATCAAAGCTGATTATGAGCAAATTGAGCACTGATGCATTCGATGCGAGGTAATCCAGTGCTAGCCACGTGTCACAAATATGTGGCCCCAATGGCCAGTAACCCAATAAAGTGGTCACAGTGAAGAGTGGCATTGAGATGAGGCCGATAGCAAAATCAGCAATTGCAAGTGAGAATAGGAAGTAATTGCTGATTGTTTGCAATTGTTTGTCGATCTTAAAGCTAATCATGACCATAACATTCCCAGCTACGGTAAGAAGGCTCAAGATTGAGCCGACAATCGATAGAATCACTACTTTGTACATATTGAGCTCTGGTGGTGAGTCCGTATCTTCTGTGCTGCTGTTCACACTGTAATTTAGTCGACCATCAATGAAATCCGAAATGAGATCGAACCCATCGATGGTACCAATCGTTGGTAGTTGCGTCACAAACGTATCCATACGTCTGTCTACCATTTTTGGTAATTAATCTAAAAAAAAGAAAAAAAAGGACTATTATCAATTTCATTTTTAAGACTTTTTGAGGATAGATATCTCTTTCATCAGGTATTAAATAGAAAGGGTAATGAAGTCGTTGGGAAAGTATTGTTTTTTTTTTCAAATTCAGTAATTAATTTAAATAAATTACCAAATGCAAAATTCAGTGAAAATCGGGTCGACAAATACATTAGATATTGTTTATATGGAAGCTAAGTATTAATTCAATAAAGGAGTTTATTCGTTACAATATAAAAATATCAGAAATATACATCATTAGAGGAAACAACCCGGGTACACATATTCTTGTGGAAAATAATTTAAAAAAAGAATCAAAAATTTTCCCGAAAATTGCGAATAATAACTTCACCTTTATGCTGATATCGAATGGTTTGATAATCAAGCTTTTTTTTTTAACCTTTGGAGGATCCAGGTTTCTAACCTCAAAATTTTGAGCTTAATTTTCTCTCAAAGAAAAAAAAATTTTTCAAGTTTTCTTTCGACGATCTTGAAGTAATGAAGCTTTCCTACTCATAGATGTAGAATTCATCACGAAAAGTTAAATATATTTTAATTTTTTGAGAATTTTAAAAAGTCGATTTGGCCACGATGGCCAACAAAAAAGTTAGTTTTAAATTAAAGATAAAATATAAAGAAATAAATTTTAAGAATCAAACAAATATGTCTTGAAAGGTTCATCTTTTAGCTATATAATTGTGAAGAAATCATTTTAAAATATTCATTAGAAATTACAGGGAATGGTCCAAAGAACGTGAAAGGGTTAAAGCATAAAACAATCATGCTTATGATTTATCTGTAGTTTCTGAAGTTATTTGGAGATGTTTTCTTGCATTGAAATAGATAAAAAAAAAACAAAATGATGATGTCATTGCTTGTATTTTCAGATAAATTTTTGCCGGCTTTTCTTGACTAATTCCATTGGAGAATTTCTTTGCCAAAATATCCTTTTAACTTTTAATCACATTCTCCCATAGATTTCTAGGACGATGTGTATTCCTATACAAAAATGTATAAACTCCTTTTGTTTTTTTAAAGCTTGTAGGTCACAAGACGAACAAAAGTGAATAATCTCTTTCCATATAAGAATAGTTTGTTTAGAAACTTGCTAAATATTCTTAGGGGAGAGATTATCTTGTTCAAAACGACCTAATTTGCTGAATTTTCTTTGTGAAAGGAAAAAGGAAAAATAACACACAGGTGAGATTTTTCGCCATAAAGTACTTTATACACAAACTATACAAACAGATGAAAACTGAGAAAATTCTAGTTTATCTTTCAAAGGGTGTAAAGGAAAGGTGGAAGCTTCTTTTCTTAGAAATGCCTGGAAGGATTTTTCCAATCAAAGAAAATTCTTCAAATCAATTTCCCGTATTTTTCACTTTTTTATTATAGAAAATAAATAAGATTTCCCAGCATTTTCATCAAAAGTAGATTTTTTTTGAATTTCCAATTAGACTTCTTCAAAAAAAAAAAATTAGTTGGAGAAATTCAGGGTAAACTTCCTGTTAAAAATTTTTTAAATATATTTTGCATAACTTCCTTTTAGGATTCTTGAAAATTTCCCGAATTGGTTGGGAAAGTGTTAATTTTAATCTCATTTTCACATGATAATAAATTTAATTATATTAATTAATTAATGAAAAGTAGGAAGAGCTGGGATGGTGTAGGGGCAATATGTTGTTTGTACTATAAAATTTCTCTTTCAATTTATTTGCATTGAAATATAATACAAAATTCTAAGTATTAATTGAAAAGAATTTTCAGCATTTTCTGCTCTAAAATTCCTCTTTAGATAAATTTTCTCTTGTTTGCAGGAAAATGCACTCTTTTGCGCTTTTTTTTTGTTTCATTTAAAATCCTCTGCATGACCCATTTCGCCCCAATGTCTCTTAATTATTCAAAATTTGTATAAAGTTGTTTTTTTTGCCAGAGAGTTAAAGGGTGCCTCACCCTGAGTGCAAATGTGGTTGAACTGTATGTGAATGAATTTCATCTTAGATTGTGTCTGAGAATGCACAAAATCAACCTCTCAAGCTAAGCATTGGTGTATTTAAGAGCTTTAAATGTGTGAGACAATTTTTCTAGCTTCCGTTTGATACAAAAAAAAATACATTTCGGAAAATCAAAACAAGTTTAATGACGATAATTTCAACGTAATCATTGGTAGTGAAATATTCAATTTTTTCTCCATCATTGATGAGATATGAGGAAAATTTGATGAAAGCTCTAATTGGTGGGTAAACTATACATAATCATCAATTTTAATATTCAAATGAAAAATTCATCCTACAAACATGAGCGTCATTTTGTACATATGCCACAATTAGGGAGTTTAGCTAGCGCTGTATTGTATATCATTTGCAAGAAAAGAGAGAGAGAAAAAATGAGTTTATCTCCTAGCCATTTTGCAGGACATTCCTATTTTTGCAAAACAACATTTAATGCACAAACACACGGCCAAGGATGGGAAATTAACATTATTTAATGTAAACTCACATTTCGTTTCTTCCTTATTTTGTGCTTTCTAAGCCAAAAAAAAAGAGCAAAGTTTTTTTTTTGTTACACACTAGAAATTACAATATAAAAAAGGCTCCGTACGTGAACCTTGATGTACTCAGTTGCCACTTTCATTGGAGACTGATAAAATCCGAAAACGAATCCTGGAACAGTCCTCTTGATTGAGTTCGGATGCTGGAAGCATTTGGTAGACGAATGGGGTGCGTCACGCCGACGCTGTGAAACTTTCATCGATTCAGCGCGGTCACCCCTTACAAAAATACACTCAGAGAAATTTATAACAAAAAACTCCCCAAAAATCGATTAATAAAGGCTAAAATTCATATCTTTAACGTTCTTAAGGATAGATAGATAGCTTTATTTAATGTAAAAAAAAAGATAGATTAAGGACCATTAATTAGCTTTTCCCTAAATTAACTCTGATAGGATATCAAAGCCAAGACGCCAAAAGGAGCTTATAGATAAAATAAACTTTATGTGAGACGAATAGTAAAACATAAATATATTAAAAATATCTATAGATTTTTTTAAGAAAATTTTTGTAATTATAGAAATAATTTTTCAGAATTAATATTAGTCAATTTTTAAATAATTCTGCGAGTAATTCGCCTGTTAACCCTCCGTATACTATGAGGGGTAGGTGACCGACCCCAGAGATATCTTTCGATTAATTGCGCCTTAGTTCTAAGAGGTATAAAACCAAGCTTCTGAAAATAAATTTAAATTTTAAATTTGAGGTCAAACCGACCACCAGAAAGAAAGTTATTAACAGAAACGAGGTAAATTGTCGCTTCGCTCCAATTTTCCTCGCCCCGCTTCGCGGGGGGTTTTGCGCTTCGCGCAAATTTTAGAGAGAAAAAATTGTGATGACTTATAAGTATGATTGGGCACACTCATCAATCTCAAAAAAAAAAATTCAAAGGGAAGAAATCATTTTCATACAACATTTCCGGCGCCAAATTCAAAAATTCGCAAAAACTGCATGAGAGTTATATGGGGGATACCTGAAGGGGGGCTTCGGGGGGAAAATGGATACGGCCACTCGAAACCGCCTGATATAAGGAGCCTCTGTACCAAATTTCATCGCGATCGGTCAAACGGTGTAGATTTGTATAGCCGAACACGACGGAAGATTACCAACAAACAGACCTTTCTTTATTATATAGATGTAAGAAGAGGGAATTCAAAAATTGGTGTAACGGCCAAATTTGTTTCATTTTCTCTCCGCTTTGTCATTCTTTGTCTCTTTCAAGACGTTTTTAATCCAAAAAAAATCATTTAAAAATTAGTTTTGTGTTCTAAAATGGACAAAAGACTTTGACCTAAAGAATTTGCTTTTTTTGCGAAAAGTTCTATGATTAATATGACTTTTTTCAATTATTCTGGGAGAAAATTTAGGCGGTCGCAATTGGGCCACATTTCCCTATGCGGAAATATTTTGTATTAGAAAATATTCAACTATTTGACAATATTCCACGATTTTGAAATAAAAGATTCAGAAATATTAAAATTAATTTGTCGATAAACACATTTTATTGTTTTTAATGTTTTCTTTAGGATTTTCATTCAATTTTTCAAAGAATAATATCTTACCGACTTTACCAAACATTATGACTGGCTCTGTGGATGTCAGAAATGTCGGTCATCAAAAAAAAAAAAATTTGATTTTTAACGAAAATTTTAGATATTTTTTATACATTCCAATTTTCTCAGATAAACATTTATAATTGAAAATTAATTAAAAATATTAATAAAAAAAATGAAAAAAGCCATACTAACCGTTACATATTTTTAAACAGTGTATACTATACCTAGTTGCCCCAAGGCGGCGCTGCATTCACAGAGAACAGTTCACAATTCCCGCCAAAAGGTATTTAATTTATAAAATTGCTCTCTAACTGAAAAATGTTGAAACTGAAAAATAATTTTATTTAATTTTCTAAATAATTCTCTCTAAACACAATTTCTAATTCACAAGGAAACTCAAATTGTATTCCTTAAAATTAAAGCAAAAATGACAAAACATTACAATTCCTACAAGTTTTCTCAATGAATTTTCTATTGATTTTCATTGCAATTTTCCTCTTTTTACGCCACACTGCTCTGCTCATGCGCCAACCAAGAAAAAATCATTATTGCATTCCTTGAATGAGGGAAAATCTAATGGAAAATTTGGCATTTAAAATCTTTCAATATTTGTGATTAATTCAGTGGAATTGTGCATAACGGAATTGTTGAGAAATAAAATCAAGAAGTGTGAACAGACTAGAAAATAAAAGGGCAACAAAAGGAAAGAAGCAAAATGCAAAAGCTGCCAGAGAAAATTCTCTTCTTCATTTTTATTTTATGTAAGTCCAAATGGAAAAGTCATTCAATATGCTGAAAGGAAAAAAAAAATGTTTACGGAAAATGTGAATTTTCCAACTAATTACCCCCAAATAGTTTCCCTCCTTAAGGTCGCTGTGAGTCTTCAGCTCGAGGGATTGTCCACAAAGAAGCCGAGAGTTACGAAATACACAACAAAGTCATCACAGAGTGTAGGATGGATGAGTTTATTTGCATAATTTTCCATCTTCTATGTTGCCTTAAAAATTGCTTTTTTTGTGCTGAAAATAGGTGACTCCCTCTCCTGCCACAACATCTTTCTATCGTGTTAATGCAACAAATGGGGCGACATGCATCCTAATAAGGACAGATGGGCTTCTAAGTATTCAATACAGGGACAGACTAGGGGAGGACAAGGTAAGAACTATTGGCTGTTAAAGAATCCTTAAAGAATTTTTTATTTTAGAAGAAATTGTTATAAAAAATAAGAAATTATTGATAAATGTAAAAAAAAATGAAAACTGTTCCGTAAAACACTCTAGTTTCGCACAAAGTAAAATAAAGTCAAAATTATCTCCGCGGAACATGCGAAACAAACGAAGAAATTCATAAAAACTGAGGAAAATCTAAATTAATTTCATGGAACATGAGAAACTAGAAAAATGTTTTAAAACATGGAAGACACAAATTTCTAACTTCAAACTTTGAGCTTAAATTTCTATTATAAGAAAATGTTTTTCCAGATTTTCTTTTAACAAACTTCTAGTATCTGAAGTCGCCTACACATAGATGTAGAATTTATTAAGATAAATTGGATAGATTTTAATCTATGGCGGTTTAACCCTTTAACGCTGACCCAAACGTGAAACATTTTATTTTTTCAATTATTTATGAATGTAATTGTTTTTCCATGTTACAAATGCATCAAATTCACGCATAAGGGGCCAAAGAAGACGTTCTGACTGAGAAAAGTCCTCAAAAAATATTCATAGAATAAAAATCGCGATAAAAGAGCGCATGTTTCAATGTTTTTATGTTTCACGTTGGACGTTAAAGGGTTAAAAACTCAAATTGGCAGCGATTACCAGTTTTGTCCTCCAAGTGATAAAGAAACATAAAATACGAAACTATGTACGCAAACTTTGAAAGAAACTAATTTCCACGGAACTCGAAAAGCGTGAAAACAAATTCTTTTACGTGAAAAATCATAATTAATTCCATAGAACATGAGAAACGAGCAAATAGTTTTCAAAAATCGTTAGAAACAAGGTGAAAATAGTCCTACGGAACACAAGAAACCCGAAACAACAATAGAAATAGGTGAAAAGTACAAAAGTTTCGCTCAAGTTTCGGTTTTTCTTAGTTACTGCGGAATTAAGATTTGTAGTTCTAACGTTTCATTATTTTTTTTGTTTATAATTTCTCGTGTTTTGTAAAATTGTTTCTGATTTTTTTTAACTATTTTTTTTTTAAATTCCCTTCAGGAAGCAGATATTTTTCTTCCGGACAATGTTGATTTAAGCGGCGAATGCTATGAGGATGAATCGAGCATCACAATGGGTTTCAAGGGTTTCGTTCTGACGATGAATTTCAAGAAAACCCCCGGTGGGGAACGATGGTATATCAACAACGTAGATCTCTCATACTCATCGTCAAATCACGTCTTTGAGCACGTAGATCGTCCCAATCTCGATGTGAAGCTCTCCACGCCGCAGCACAACACCCTGCTGTTCCCTACGCCCGTTGGGAAGTCCTACACGTGTGACACGGAAAAGGTGATCACGATGTTTGCGCAGGATGAGGATGATCGTTCGGGGCATCTGGCCAAGCTCTACCTGCGAGATTTGCGAATGCAGAGCTTCATGTACAAGAAGGCCAGTACATGGGGCCCGTCGTATCAGTGCAGTGCCACTGGGACGTATCGCGATGAGACAGCTCCCATTGCCGTGGGTTCAACATTGGCCATTGTTACGCTCTGCATCATCACGGGCTACGGTCTGTGGCGGTATTTCAAAGTAAAGAAGGTGCAGTATGGTACAATGGAGTAAATTAAGTGCGTGTCTGTACTTTGCCTGTACCCCGCCCACCTCTTTCATCTTATCTTAATTGATTATTTAATTGCATAAATTTCTCTATTTTTTTTTTTACAAATGGATGAAAATTATTTGTTTTTTTTTTAATAATTGTGATAATTTTTTTAAAAGTTTAATATTTGCTCTGAGAATTAATTTCTGGTGGAGCATTTTAGGCGTTTTAAGGGTCCTTTTTGTCAGTTATTGATCTCAAAATTCTCTTTTTAGCAGAAGAAAGTTCTTTATATAATCAGAAAATTATTCTTCTTTTGATGATTATATTTTTTTTTCTGGACAAAATAAACGTTATATTTGATGAGAAATTAATTCTTTAATTCAAATGAATAATACTCTTTTAGTTCAGAAGAATGTTTTATATGAACAAAATTTATTCTCTTAAGCAGAAAAAAATGGAAAATTGTTTTATTTTGCATTACATTTAATTGAAAAGAAAAAGAAGATTGAAAATGAATTTTTCTTTGACCAAAATGTACAATTTTTTCTGATAATTTTCTTATTTTCCTAATCTCTCCTACTTTAATCAACAAGAACGTACTACTGATCAAATAGAATATTTTTCTGTATAAAAAGAACGTTTTATTGGGCAAAAAAACATTCTTCTGTCAAACAGAAAATTTTTCTACCGGAAAATTAATTGTTTCATTGTAATGAATTCTCTCCTTTTTTAAATCAATTTTTCCAAAATCAATTTATCTAATATCTTTTAATTAAGTTGTAAAATTGAAGAAATTAATTTATTAAAACAGAAATTCTAATTAAACCATAGGGGAGACCGGGGTAAAAATAGTCATTTTGGAATTTTCAAATGCCAATTTCTCCCAAAACATAAATCGGAAAAATCGGAAAAAATTAGGGTGCAAAGCCCTACCAACCTATAATTTTTGACAGTAATTTGGAGGTTATGTGATCAGTACTTTGGGAGTTGAAAAAGAAAATAAATTTTTGGCCCATTTCCCAAACTTTTGCGTATTGAGAAAAACGAGTTTTCCGAAGTTTTCCTTCAGCAATTTTCCAATCTGATAATTTTTCTCACTAGCTAGGTTACTTCAGAAAACGTTGCCAAGGTGTATTTTTCACTAACTTTTAATGATTTTTCTGTACAATTATTTGAATCAAAACATACCCCTTGGGGTAGATCTAGTCATCCCATGTAAATTATATGGGAGATCGAAATTTTTGGCATATTTTCTATTCATTTGTTGCAAAATGGCGTGTTTGAGAAAATCGCAAAATTCTCTGTTTTAGTGCGTATAAAAGTGAAATTCCTTGTCGTGGATCAAAAGGTGAGAAGTTTAGCTATCAACTACTATCAATCTCTCAGGTGGAAAATCATTGGAAATGCCGGAAAATTCGACCGACTTTATTTAGCCAACTGGTGACTATATTTACCCGCCGCGTTTAAAAAAAGTCAGAAGCGGAAGGGTTTAGGAAAAGCTCGAAAACTCATATTTCCCGTGGAGATAGAGAAAAGTGGTCTGAGACAAAGTTGTAGGCCAGGAAATTTCCTATAAGAATGACCTATCGAGGAAATTTTCTTGCTCTTGGGGAATCCTGCAGATAAGGATTTACGCAAATTGACTATTTTTACCCCGGTCTCCCCTAAGTTATTTAAAAAAAATAAAAGGAATCAAAATTATTTCATACTTAAATAAATGAATTAATAATTATTTAAATGTTAAAAAAAAGAAGAAAAACAGCCAAAATAATTTTTTAACCCCCTTAATTGACCACAAAGGGTTCTAAATTAAATGATTATAAATTAAATGAAAGTAAAAAAAAATCCAATGAATGATATAAAGTCTTCCAAAGTTTTTTGGCGTAGTTTAAAGAAAGATGTTGAAGATATTATTAGAAAGTAAAAAAAATATATATATTGCAGAATTTATGATATTCTGACCAAGTTATAGAGGCATTTTAGAAAAAAGAAAAACATATCACATATTGATGTTGCAAAATCAAATTTATCGCCATATATTAATGATTAATATCATATTTAATTATAAACTATTTCTTTAAAAAGAAAAAAAATAAGCCCAAAAAAATGATTATATCGTATCACGTTGAGAACCATTCTTTTTGTCTTTAAATCAGTGTAAAGCTTCTTGCGTGTGGTGGATGAAACGAAGGAAGGAAATGTGAAAAATAAAGTTCAATTAAAATACAAAAATTTGAAAATTTATTTTATCCTCAAAAGAGAGCATTGTGGTTGTCTTCACATGAAATTATTCTCAGCACTTTTCCTATCGCTTATTTTGTCAGGCGAATTTTGGTGAGGAAGCAGCAAAAGTTCTCATCTTCATTCTTAATCTTCATCTTAATGTCGAATTGTCTAATGGGGAACTTCTTCGATACGTTGAGTGTCCACGTGTAGGTGTTGTTGATGTTCGCCTCAATTGGGCACGTGACAATGTTGCATCCATTTGTATCGACACCAATTAGGGGTAGATCCACCCCCTCGTTGCTCCAGTACACACGACTATCCAGCTCCGTGGCACGGAATTCACTTGAGTAGTCAAATTCAATGCTTGCCGATCGGCCACGTTTGATCTTGCACGGAAGATCATTTGCAGCTTCGGGGCATGGATTTATCCGAACAGCATGAATTGTACATGCTAGCTCAGCTGAAGAAATATTTAAACAAGAAATTATTGAAAAAAAATCATATTTAAATAATTAATTAATAATAATTGATAATTTTATTTTATTGTAAAAAAAAACTCATTAGTGAAGAAATATCTTTCATAGAGAAAATTAGAAAATCTTTTTTAACCTCTAGGCCGCCAAGCGGGGTCGTTGAACGACCCCAGCCCTATATTTCGTGCTATAACTTAATAAATATAAAAGTTAGCGTTCCCATCTTTTGGAAATAAGTTCCTTGGTTATCTGAGGAGGTTGTGTAAAAATTTCAGCTCAATCCGTCCACCACAAGAAAAGTTATTAAGGAAAATGTAGAAGAAGGGAATTCAAAAATTGGTGTAACGGCCATGCTGCGGAAAATTTCTTAGAATGAAGTTAGTCACATCATAAATCATATGGTTGAAGGGGGTTGAAGGGTTGTGTTTACTTTCTCACTTTACCATCTCAGTGTCAGAATTATCGCGAATAAGTAACATAAACAACATAAAACATAATTAGAAGCATATAAATGTGCAAAACAATAAAGAATATTCGAGAAATATTGCCATTTATCACGGTGCGGGAAGTGAGGGGAATGTGGGGAAGTAGTGAAAAAAAATAGCAGTTGCGGTCAACTTCGTGGCTTTCTCACGAAGAAAGTGTGAAAAATGAGTGAAAAATGTTTTTCCCTAATATCTTCTTCTGCGTGTTTCCGGGTGGCGAATTTGTGATGCAAGGGGCAAGAGGACTATATAAGGAGTCTAAAGGTAGTGACCCGACAGTTCCCGGTTTTATAGTTTATGAGAAAATCGACTTCCTTTTTGGGGTCGTTCAACGACCCCACCTTGGCGCTCTAAGGAAGCTCCAAGGTCTTGGCGGCCAGCAGGTTAATAATTAAATTCTGCGGATGATAATTGTTTGTATCATTTCTGGAATTCTCTTCATTGTTAAACAAATTAATTGAGGAATTCCCATTTTAAAATGAATCATAATGGATTTGTTTGGGGTGGTCGCGATTATAGTCGCTTCCAAATCCACTGCAGCTAAAGTAAGCTTATTGTGGAGAAGATGAATATTAACAGTGGTGGCAATGATAATAGAGCACAATTTCTCGAATTTTTCTCAAATTAAAATTCTGTATGAGTTGAGCAAAAAAAAAAGTCAACAAGAGTTGAGAAAAGCTCAAAATATATACACATTAAAAATAATTTAGTAAAAAATGCACGAATCTTACGAAAAATTTTAGTAAGAAATTTTACTAAAGCTCAAGGAAAAACATTAAATTGTTTGTTTTATTTTCTACAACTTCAGTAAATCTCTAAATGAACTTTATTGTGTTATTAATAGAATTCTTGTAGGAATTTTTTTTTATTAAATTATCTGAAATATAGAATTTTCTTGTTCTAATTTCATTTTCATATGCTCCTTTTAAAACCATTCAGCTTCATAACGACTAAAATTTTACTATTTTTTTACTAAAATAAATTGTCAGCGGTCCTGCTTGGGTCAATAGACCCAAAGACCTCCAAGTGGGGCTAAAATAAACTAAAATAAATATTTTAAAAAATCAGCAATATTATGTAAATTGTAAAGGGATAGTTTCTTTTAACTAAACTTTAAGGAAATTCTTCATGGAACGAAAACGAATTTTTTCCATAAATATATGGTTCATTTACGGGAAATTTTCTAAAATTATTTTTAGTGTGTAGCTCCTAGTGAGATATCAAGAAATTCCTGGATTTATTTGGGCCAAGATCAAACTTTCAGCATAAATTAATCATATTCATAAATTTTTGCAATGTTTAGCACAATAAAATGACTAAAAGTTTAAATACAAAAGAGTTATCGTGCTAAACTCTCAATAAATATTTAAAGTCATTGTCTCATCGTGAGAGAGTTTATCAACACATTTTCCCCATCATATGTTGGTAGAGTTAATCATATTTTGACCTTTACCACCGATGAAGCTTTGTTACTTTTCATTCAAATTCACATGATAAGGCCAGATTAAGTCTCGCAACGAGCAAAAATTTTTTAAACTCAAATCAGCTTTTTTTTTCTTAAGAGGATAAGAGAATTATGAAAGATTTTTTTTTGACTCACATTTTTCCTCACACTCCTGAAAACGCACGAGTTCAGCTGCACTCAAGCACAATACTATGCTGAGGATAAAACCAATTTGGGACACTTTGAAAAACATTTTTTTTTGTTCTTTCACTTTCTTGAAGAAGAAAAACTTTATTAAGTAAAAAAAGAAGTTAAAAATGGATATTTTTAAAAAGTTTTTTTTTGTTGAAATTATTTGTGGATGTTTGGTGAACGCAACACTGCTTGTTAGCCACCGAAAGATTGGATGGAACTGAGAGTAGAAATATTTGGTAAATCGACTAAATACTTTCAGTCTTGTTGAGTTGAACATAACAAAATCCAGAGGCCTTATCTTCCATTTTGACTGCAATGTCATAATTATTCTCTCTTGATAACAGTGCCGATTTTATACGCAAAATATACAAAATAATCTTTTGCTCTTTATGTATAAACTAGTTAATCTCTGAGCTTTTCTTATTAAATAGTAGAGAGAGAGGGATTACAATGATTTTT
This sequence comes from Lutzomyia longipalpis, assembly GCF_024334085.1. Taxonomy (NCBI): domain Eukaryota; kingdom Metazoa; phylum Arthropoda; class Insecta; order Diptera; family Psychodidae; genus Lutzomyia; species Lutzomyia longipalpis. Next base: position 7,964,864 of record NC_074710.1, read on the forward strand.
TAATCTATTTATCTTCACTAAATGTTTGTTCTTTTTCTTTAAATTACTTACATTATACAAACTACAAAAGAATAATAATTAAATCTTAAAATATATTTCAACAAATAAAAAAGACAAAAATTCACAATAATTCTGATAATTCTCCTAAAAAATCATCCGTGGGCCATGCGAGTTTATTTTAATTCAACTAGAACGTGCAATGTCTCCATCAGAACACGGTTTAAAATAAATTTGGTCACGGTTGTGCAATTTTCTTTTTAAATTTAATTAATATCAATAAATACTTTATGATAATCTCCTCATCTTTTGTCATTTTGATGAAATTTAATGGAAATTTTGAAAGTCTATTCGAAAAGTTTTTGTATTAAAAAAATAAAAAAGAAATAAATCCTTGTTTAGGATTTAAGCTCTGTCTTGAAAATCCCATGATAAATTTTCTTATTTCTCAGGTAAAAAAAAAAAGACTAAAGAATTGAATGAAGAAATATTGGATATTCGGTCAATTTACAATGTTGTGGGAGTAAATAATTATTTATCGTTAACCCTTCCATGCACTATGCTGGAATATTATTAAATTTTAAATAACAATTTATAAATAATTCTTTTGATATTAAGTTCTCTTGTTCTAACGTTTTTAAGGTACCTTTTCTTACACTTAAAATTCATTTTATTATTTTACGTTTATTCTACTATTTGACGTTCATTCTAACATTTGATGCTATTTTATTAACGATTCTTCTTTTTTTCAATCGCCACAGAATATAATCCCAGTAAACAAATTTTGCCAATCATTGTCAATTATTGTGGTCATATTGAGGCAATATAGGTCCGCAAAGATGATCAATAGTTGATCAATCGGATTGATAAACAATAACAGGTCAATATGTAATCAATTCGATTGATAAACAATTATCGCTCAATTTGTAATCAATCATGTAGGTCTGCATAGATGATAAATTACTGAGCAATCAGAATTGATCTGAGATTGACCAATGATGATTAATCGACTGACAGGCTCAAATGATTTTTCAATTATTGATCAACTAATGAACAATCAATATTGATTGAGCTTTTATGGACTCAATCATTTATTTACTAGAATTCTATAATTTAACATTTCGTTATTATCCTGTATGTAGAGAAATTTTATTATTTTAAGATCGTCCAAAGAAAACTTGGAAAAACATTTTCTTATTGAGAGAAAATTAATATCAAAGTTTTTGCGTTAAGCACCTAGATCCTCCAAGGGTTAATGTTCAACAATTTTTTTTCTGTGTAACGTTTCTTTATTATTTTAGACATTTTTTTCCCAAACTGTCATTTTTTGACGTTTATTTTAATGCTTCATGTTTTTCTTCTTACTATGCTTGACGTTCTTTTTCTTCTAACGTTATACGTTGCTTTTTACGATTGACGTTTCCTTTTCAAAGTTTGCCTCTTTTTTTCTTACTGTTTGATGTTTTATTTTTCTAACTTTTTTTTACAAAAAGTTTCTTTTGATCTCATAAGTAAAAAATTTAAATTTTTGGAATGTTCAGACATTTTTCTCTCTGTAAACATTTGAGTCGACATGAAAGGGTTAACTAATTATATTTTCGAATAGACTCTGTTGAATTATATTTTTTCAGTGAATATTGTATGTTTTATTTAAATTTAAAAAAATAGAGTGCAATAAATGATTATTATCTGAAATGAAGTTATTTATTATTTTACATTTTTCCTATTGCACTGATCCGGCCCAGAAAAAATTTATGATGCTAAAAATCTTGATGATTTACATTAAATTTTGCTCATCAATGTTGGGAAATCTACTTAGAAAATAATAATAATAAAAAATCTAAAAGTAAAAGAAGAACTTCTTCGAAAGTTCTTTTTAATGTAAGCGGAAAGGGGTAAAAGGGTATGAGAATTTAAACTTTTTATACGATACAGAGAGTTGTGTCCTTGCAGAGGGATATTTGAGCTTCTTGCAGGATACGCAATCTCGGACCAAGTGGTACACCCAACTTCTGCAGACGCTCCTCACCCAAATAGGGCAATTCAATCATACCTACTTTCTCCGATTCAAACAATGTGGCGTATTTCTGTGCAATTAAATGGTAAAAAGAATTTATTAATTTCACGCAGAATAAAAGAATTTTTCTTCTTCCCTCTAGAGAAGAGTCTCTAGCATAGAGTCTGGGGAGGCAGTTGAGGAATTCAATTTATTCTCACCTCATATCCTAATTTCTTAAGGAAGAGTCTCATGAGTGGTGGATCTTCCCCAAAGAACTTCGTGAGCTTCTTCACGCGTTTTGGATTTGTGAGATTTGGTGATTCCGCATTAGCACCCCCGTGACTTTGGAAGCCCATACTGTGATTCGTCTGAAGACGCAGCGTGGCCAGATCATCGCGTAATCTTTCCAATTCCTGCGTTACAACATGCTGTGAACGCATTTCCGACGACAAGTGCGCCACACTCCGTGCCAGGGTCACCACATGCGATTCAAGACGCTGAAATCTCTTATTAATCCCCTTCATATCGCGAACTTTCCTCCTCTCATCTGTCCTCCTGCGCTCCCGGATTGGTCTCCCACTCACTGAACTTGACGGAAGCGACGAGAGACTCCCTTGGCGTCGTCGCACCCCAATCCTGGGATTATCTTGCAGTCGATTGGGAATTCCGGGGATTTTTGAGCCAATAATCCGAAGAACTTCACTATACATGTACTCAAGGCCTTCCAGCTGACTCCGAATATGCCGTAGACCCTGTGTGTCTGTCTCTGAGTCACTCACGGACTGCCCAGCACACCATGGTGCTCCCAAGAGGGATTCCAAGTCAAGTGAACGTGTGGTTGTGGAGGCTACATCGTTATCTAGGCCGAATACTAAAAAAAGACAATTCTAAAAAATCTCAGAAACACAAAAAGGTGTCCTTGTGTAAACTTACAGTGCCTCTTGAGGAGTGTCTGCTCGTGCCTCTTTGTACCAGATCGCACATGCCCTTGCTTCTGAACAGCTGATCCCGGCCAACCAGCACGTGACGGTCCAATTGGTCCTGAATGCCTTCCAGGACGATTGTAGCTATCCGCACCGTATTCCTGTTTCCCCGATGATTTTTCCTGACCCCCCGGAGTTGTATACCGCGTACTTCCACCCGGGGAGAGTGGCGGAAGTGGTGGTGTAACCGATGATGCACTCCCAGAGATTGTACTCTCTGGTCGCATTGAGAGATTCTGCATTCCAGGCTCGAGAATTTGTCTCAGTTCCGCATCCACAATGTCCGCCCATTCCGAATCATTCTCCTTCGCACGTGGCGGTGGATTTGGATGCTCTGCCGGTGGATTCGCCGTGGTGCCTTTGCGGCAGCTCGAGTAGGCTGCACTCCCTCGACCCGAGTCAACATTTGAACTCTGATTGCCACTCTTGTCGTAATCTGAGCTTGCGCCAGAGCCGGAAATTGGCTTTGCTACCTCCGTGGTTGTTTTATGATCGGGTTTTTGGGGTATTTTTGGTGGCTCCTGCATTTGGGGCTTTGGATACGGCCACACCCTATCGGGATGCACGTACGATGAATTGCAATCCTTCTGATCATTTTGGCTCTTATACATTTGCTCCTCTTGCACCTGATGCTGCTGCTGATGGTAGCTACCTGGTGTGGGAGTTTGGGAATCTTTGTTACCCTGATAGCTCAGCTGTTGCTGGAGATTTGTTGCGTAGGCTGATTGAAAGGGAATTGCTCCTTGCGAGCTCTGTGGTCTACTCCCATACATCTGACCATGGGGCTTTTCACCGGGATGATACACAACGGGTACACGTGGTGGTTGAGCCACAAAACCCCCCTCATCGCTATCCGTCATGTCGATATTTGCCAGGGAAGACCTCTTCACAGCTTTCACATGCTGATGATGGAAGCTCTGTGGGGCCTCCTCGTGATCTTTGGGAATATTTAGCTGTGGCTGTGACATTGCTTTCTGCTGCTGATTCACATTCCTCATCACATCAGCCGGCGTATACGGCCTCGGGGGTATCTGGTGGTGCTGATATGGGATCCTCGGGGATCCCGAAGCTGATCTATCGGACCAGATGTTTGGTTGAGAATTATTTAGCCCATTATTCTGCCTCAAATGCGCCGGGAGGGACATATATGGGGATTTATGCTCCATCGACTCCATGCATTGATTACCCGAAATTTGAGATGGATGAACGTTATTGAGTTCATCGACGCCTTATTAAAAAAAAATAATAAAACATTAAAGGAGAGATTTTCGGGGGGTGGGGGACAGGGGCGTAGTGAGGGAGGGGTTTTGGGGGCCAAAACCCCCCTCAAGCCAAATTAACTCAAGAACAGATTGACCTTTCAAAAATCCCTAAACGTTTCGATTTTGGGATCGTGAGATTTCTTAAAAAGATTTTCAACGTAGGTATATTTTAAGCAAAACTTAAGATTTTCAAAATCAGGGTTTTCGGGTAAAATGCATGTTTTTCGAAGATTTTTAATAATTTAGATGCCTGAAAAGCATCAGGGCATGAATTCTCTAAGAGGGAAAAACTCCCGTGATAAACTCCTAAGGGCTTTAGCGCTTTAAAAGAAACGTGAAAACCGGGAAAATCTAACGGGAGTTTATCACGGATGCATTATTTTTCTTAAAGGATCATGCTCACATGAAGTTTTCCTCACTTTTACTCTGCAAAAAGCCTTCGGGAGTTTATCACGAGAGTTTTTCACTCTTAGAGAATACAGCCCCAGGAAAAATCTTCGGAAAATATGAATTTGAACCAATTTAACCTGACAAGAAATAGACTTGAGGATATTAAATATTTTCCTAAAAATATCGAGATTTTCTTTTGAAAAATTATGAAATTCTTAAGGATTAAATAATCTTTGGTTTTGCATAAGAACTTAAAAAAAACTTGTTTTTTTTAAAGAAATTTATGACATTTCTAAGAGATCTTAAGACGGTATGACTAGTGAATTTCACCCATTGATTGCCACTAAGGCCGTTTTTCTTACAAAAAATACAAGAAATTTTTAACCTTCGTCGTACAATTTAAAAAATAAAAATGAAAGAAACATAGCTAAAACCCCCCCTAAAATTTGGTTCTGGCTACGCCCCTACTAGGGGATGGGCAAATCATCGAACCTTCTGAATTATCCTTCCGGAATTTCGATGAGATCAAATCCTTTAGTGTGTGGTAGGTCTTTGACACGGCATTCTTGGATGAATCCCTCAATTCGTTATTCTTGCTGTTATTCTCACGTTCCGCCAGTGCTGTAACGTCTTCTGGAAGGCGAGCTGGTGTTCTTGGAATCGCCCCACATGCCACTTTTGGCGGCAATTGAGCAGATTGCTGCTGTGACAGGGAGTTCTGCACAAAGGTACCCCCCAAAAAAATATTAATATAAGCAAAAAGATCTCTTCGCTAAATCCCCTAAATCTTAATTAAAAATCTCAAATATTCTTCATGGCAAAAGGTGGATTCATCTCTTTGCCAGATGGAGCATTGTCTTTTATAAGAAAATAAAAAAAACCTTCATGGAAACTTTATACTTTCTAATATTTTTTCACACTATTATTATTTTTTTTCAATGGCAGAAATGCACATTGGGGGCCCACAAGGGGGGAGCTCCCCGCCCAACTTGTATTTTTTTGCAAAATAAATTCTTCTTCAAATGTACCCGCATTGATGTAGTTTTTTTTACAGCATGTACAGTCCATCCCTGGTGGAAATTGCTTTCATGCATGAAGAGTACAACGTTCGAATTGCTAATGAGTGTATTTCTACTTCCACCATAAGAATTACCTTCACCGGGCCATCATCAACCATTAATAGTTAAGTTTGTATTAGTCTCATGAAGTTTTGTTGTATTTTATATAAAAATTGTAGGTTTATTTCCAGCGAAAAGAAGAGAGAAAAAAAGTGAAACAAACACAAATGAAATGTTATGTATGTACATAAATTAATGCACATTTTTCCCCTTCAAATGCCGGCCACGGTAAAGTCAACAGGTGCTGCGAAAAATCCCTCGGTGAAACAGTTAATAAAATTTTCATTACAAATGATACCAAACAGCCACATATGAAGAAACATATTCAATTAGCAGCTGGTATAATAGCAAAAAAAAAGAAACTTTTACATAATTTTTGTGGGAAGAATATTGCCCAAAAATCAATATATGCGAAATAATGAACTAAACACGCTACATTGTGAGGATTTATTGCGGTATATGATGAAATTTGACTACCACACAAGGTGTTTCAGTAGGAAAAATTATAATTTTTTGTGTGTAATGAACAAGTTATTTGTATTATTCGTATTATTAATTAAAATGAATTTTTATTTAATCAGCTATTTTAATGATGAGGAAGTTATATAGAGAAATATTGGAAAATTCATTTCAGTAGCGCTATGAATTTTACAAAAACCCTTAATTTCTGAAAGAAGTTCTGCACATACCTTTTCTTCATTTTTTTTCATAATTGGAAGTCAAAGAAGAAAATATTCTCACAAAATATGATAACAGAATTTATTAAATATAACTTTTATTTTGTTTTTTTTCCATAATATTGCAGTCGATTCTGATAAAAATCTTTTCATTTCTTTTCTTATAATTTAAAAGATGTAAGATTTTTCAGTTTTTATTTTAAAATTATTCTTTTATCGTTTCATTGTAGGATAAGAAATAATTGGTTCTACCAGAAAATAGTCAGAAAAATCATTAAAGACCCCTGGGGCTGTATTCTCTAAGCGGGAGAATTATCCCGTGATAAGTTTCATAAAGCTTTTCACGAAATCGTATTCTGTAAGAGATGAAAATATCCCAGCGATATTATCACGCTCATGGTTTGAGGTTATGTTTTTCTCCTCAACTTTTTGCGGGGAAAAGTATAAAAATTCTTATAAAATGTAATGAAATATTCTAAAACCCACTAAAATAGCATTGCTTCACCATGGAGATATGTTCTAGTGCTATTTGAGATGGAGAAAATTGAAATAACATAATAATTTACACATTTAATTATTGGATTCTACCATGGAATTCAAATTATAAAATTCCCGCCATGACAAATTCAGTGCCAAAATATCATTTGAGGTTATGTTTACTTTTTTCCCCTTCTCCCGCAATTTGCTATGAATAATAATGTCCATTTTATTTGCACTTATACTGATACAAAACACTACAAAACTATTTATTCTTATTATTTTTGAGTTTTAGGGTGATTTGAGGCGATAATTAGTGCAAATCACCCAATAATTTATAAGAGAGCTTTGGATTTGACATTTTCGAAAAAGCTCTACACAAAAATTGTCATCCACTTTTCACTCCCCGCAACAGAATACAAATTCGAAATTCGGAGAAAACGAGATTGTGAAAAGTTTCACATGAATTTATCACCGGCGTGATATTCTCCTGCTAAGAGAATACAGCCCCTGGGCATGAATTCTCTAAGAGTGAAAAACTCCCGTGATAAACTCCTGATGTCTTTAGCGCTTTAAAAGAAACATGAAAACCGGGATAATCTTACGGGAGCTTATCACGGATGCAATTTTCTTAGAGGATCATGCTCACGTGAAGTTTTCTTCACTTTTTCCCTGCAAAAAGCCTTCGGGAGTTTATCACGAGAGTTTTTCACTCTTAGAGAATACAGCCCCTGGAAAAGTTATATTCCTTAAAAAATACGATTAAAGAAAGAAATGAAATTACAAATTCTTATATGATTTTTCCTGGAATATCAAAAATCTCTTAACTGACAAATTTTAAGAAAAGAAAAGAAAAGATTTATCTCTAAATATTCTCGAATATTGCCTAAATGTCAAGAATATTTTCCAAAGCAATGAATATTTTTAATTATTCTTCAAATATATTTCACTATCAACCTAATATCTCGAATATTTTGCAATGGAATTATTTTTTGTCGGTAATTTTGGCAAAAGTGTAGGTAATTTTGGTCAAATTGTCGGTAGATTTGGTCAAACTTCACATAGTAAATTATTTATAGATTTAGGTTCTAGGATCGTTCGAAGGACATGGAAAAACTATTACGAGTTTCAATTTTTTTTTTATAAAAAATTCGAGTTTTTAAAAAAAAATCTACATTTACCCCTTTCTGTTTTTCAAAGATTCTTTTCGATTAAAAGAAGAATTTAAAAGTTCTAATCAAAAGAAGATTCATTGAGAATATACTTTTCTAGATCATTTTGAAAACACAGTTAAAAGACATAAATTTCATGAGCGCAAATGGGTTAAAATGTAACATAAATCGATCTTTAAAAAAGTCCTAAATATCAACTGAAATTTAAAAGAGTGTAATAAAGCGAAGCATCACTGTATTAGACAATCTCCAATTTATATTCTATTCTTTTACTTGATAAATTCTTTTTGCAATGGCATAGAAAATTTCTTGTTTGGAAGTAAAATAAATTTGAAACTCACCCATGCTTGAAGATGCTTCGGTTTGGGATGATCTGGCGCAATTGATGCACTTGCTGGACGTGGTAGCATTTGCAGTGTGACCCCACTTTTGAGGAATCCCGCCGGTGGGGTCCTGTAGTCATTCATAAGGGGAATTTTTGTGGAGCCCTTATCACCAGACAGGATGAGTTCCTTTTCAATCTGCTCAATTAAATCTCAATTAGATTCTTTTCTTTTCTTCCTCTTATTTTTGTGTAGACTAAAATAGGAAGTCTCGAGAGGAGGGAGAATGAAAACTATATTATGCAATGAGATTGTTTTAAAACTCACCGGAAACTTGGATGAGTGCGTCCTGAGGGCGGAATTACCATCGTGGTTGTTCTCTGTCATGCCCACGTTACTTGTTAAATCCATTGAAGCCGTAGCTCCTGGAATTGTAGACTCACTGTATACCATTGCAGGCCCTGGTGGTGGTTGAGGGGGCATTCTGTACGATGGTGGTTTATTTACTTGCTTCGACAGTAGATGAGAATCAAATCCACCATTATTTTTCTCAGCACTGCAGCTATCTGCAACAATATTAGAAAATACAATGCAATTAACTTTGTTGGTCAATTCCTTTTAAAAGTTTCTTAAGAAAATAAAAAGAAAGAAGAAGGTTTTTTATGACTATTTTGTGCGTGAGGTGATAAAATAAAAGGCAGTGCACCACATTTAATAATTTTTATTCGAGCTCTTATTTGTCTACCTGGAGTTCTTCGAAATCGCGGTTTATGCTGTTTCACCTGCCGTACAGTTCTAACACGAGGCATGAATTCGTCTCGTGGCATTGAAAAGCTATTCTTTTTTCTCTTTCTATGCGTTACTCTCATCCTCTATTTTTTTATTATTTAAAATTCTAACGAGAAATTTTATTTTTTTATAATTCATTTCCTTCATTTTTTTCTAGCAATATTTTACATTTTATTACACGGAAACTATTACAAAAAAAATCACTAATATTAAGCTCTAGGTGCATCCGGAGAAGGAAACAACGTGGAATATGAAATAAAAGCTGCGAAGGGGTATTTAATTAAATTTTTATAAAAGAAGATATTAAAAAGAAATTCTAATGTACGGGTAGATTCTGATAAAAATCTTTTCTTTTCTTATCTTACAATTTGTCAATTATAAGATTTTTGGTATTCTGGGAAAAATCTTATAAGATTCTGATATTTTATTTCTTTCTTTAATCGGATTTTTGAAGGAAAATTACTTTTGCAGGGCTCTTTAATGATTTTTTTGACTATTTTTTGGTAGAACAAATTCCTTGTTTTTCTTTTATTTAATGACAACAAACCGATTTTAAAAACTTCATCTGTCAAAATCTTATAGCAAACTTTTAAGTTCTTATAAAAGGAAAATAGATTTTTTTTATCAGAATCTACCCTCTATTTTTAAATTAATTTTGCACTTAAGATCCACTTAAGAAAAGAACAAAAAAAATAGGTGTTGTGCTCAAAAAATTTTTAAAAAAAGTTCTAATTCTTCTTATTATTTATTTACGTTTTAACAAGTAACTTTATATGCAATTCTGTTCGGTTAAGCAATTAAAGCTCAATTCAAATTACTTTAAAAACTGATTAGTGCAGTGCAATGGTACTTTGGATAGAATATAGGATATCTCTAATCCATTTAAATTAAAGGAAAATTTAGTAAAAATTTTCCTGAAATTAATTTAAATTTATTCAAAGGCAAATTCACTTCAATTTTAACTCATTTACTGCAGTTTGAAAGGAAATCGTCATTTTTCCTTAAACTTTGTAATAATAATAATAATTTGCCAATTGAAGCAAATTCTTTCCATTTAATGGGGAAGTTTTACGTCTACATTTGAGCAGTTTTAATGAGTTCTTTTTTTTAAAGAAATTTTTGAGTAATCTTCAAATTGTACGGTCCGTTTAACACTTAAATTAGGTACCAAAAAGTGCACAAACTTTTACCAAAAAACGGTTCAATTTAATTCATTTTACAAATATACTCTTAATGAACGTATATGTAGCACTTGACAAGTCAAAATTCTAAGTTGATGGATAATTTGTTGATTCAGACAAATACCCCTTCTTGTGTACACTATATAGGTAAAGTATAGGTATATAAAGGCCGCGAGGAGAAGACTTTTCAGACACGTCTGGCGTGTTTACAAGCAATTCACAAACTATGCCACATTGAGGCTTTCCATCGGTCACCCTCAAATGAGTAGCGTCCGCGGGTAGCCTGCGGAAAAGCTTCTCCAAAGAATTCCCAATACACAGAGAACACGAAAGTGAAAGAGTCACTAACCAAGTGAATCAGTGCTGTTTTTTTTCTTCATTCTTTAACAAATGGAAGAAGAAAAAATTCTTATAATATTAGTATTGTAATGTACGTGTGCAGAAATATATATATTATTCTATATAATAATAGGTATTTTATATACAAACATAGTGGGGCACAAAGAGTGTATTAGTGCCGATTCAATATATAAAAATTGGCGTGCTAGTGTGGCTGAGAAAGAGCCACAACGAAGAAATCGTGTCATACACCACTGCCTCTTGGAACGTTTTTGATCTTAAATAAAACGTTCCTCAACTCCACAACCAAACACATTTTGCTCTCTTTGCCGTGTAAAGGCCGAAAAAAATCCACAAGTAGTGAAAATATTAAAAGAATTAATGTACAAGAGTTTCTTTTCTCAACAGTCAAGACTTGCGGACTTTTTAATGCCCCATTGTTGCGGGGGAAAATTTTGAAATACAACACCTCACACCTCTTGCTCATGTGCTTCATTTTATAAATTATTTACACATACATTAATAAAACATTTCTTCAAATTCAAAAAAAAAAAATTAAACTAAAAATTAAGCATTCTAATGTGAAACACGAGAAACTCCCAAACTTGTGTGAAGAAATAGATAAAAAAAAGAAGTAAGAAATCATTCAGAGAGGCTTTCCACAAAAACCCATCAAAAGATATAATTAGTTTTTAAGAAAGAGAGAGAGAGAAAATTGCCTCAGGAGTATTCAAAAAACGCCAGAATATCTTTAACACTCGGAGGACTTTACTGGTAATTGGTACCAATTGAAACCTTAAAATCGTCACAGAATAAAATCTATTGGACTTATCTCGATGAATTTAGCATCTATGTGTAGGGAATTTTAATTACTTTATGATAGCAGAAAGAAAATCTCGAGAAAAGTCTTTTCTTTGGAAGATAATTTAGGTCAAAGTCAGAATCCAACGTGGAGGATCAAATTGGTAATAACTACCAGTCAAAATGCCATACATTTTTGCCGTGGTTTTGAGGTTATGTTTCCCCATATTTCCCAAATAAAGTACTCTTGTTCACTTTTCCTCAGTCAAAAATAATTAATGTGGACTAATTTTATTGCCGGAAGTGATTAAAAAGTTACTTAAAGAATCAAAGTTTGTGATTATTTAGGCGCAATAATAAATTATGTAAAATTGTAGCTAAAAAAGTCGTTTGAATTGGCAATTTTGCATTGATTCGACGCAATTTTTTTTCAGTGACGATTTTCTAATTTAAATATTTAGTAATTCGGTGTAGGAATGCTTGAAGGAGATTGAGAATTAGTGAAACTTTCGATCCTTGTTCAATAAACTGATTAATAATTAATTATTGAGCATATTTTATCAGCTGGTACTTATTACCAATTTGATCCTCCGCGTTGTGCCAAATGTTGGGTCCTCCAAGTGTTAAAGCCCTGCCAAATCCAACTGATTCATCCCAAAAGAAAAAAATAATAATCTTGCAACATAACACTGCTTTGGCAAAATGGGCATAATTGGAGGAATTATTATTTCTTTTCATCCCCTCCATTGCAGAGGCCAATTTCAATAATACTTCTCATCTTGGTCAGTTAAAAAAAATCGTCTGTAAGAATTATTCTAAAGAAATAGTCTGTGAATATTCTGAAAGAGATTACTGGAACCCTATTGTAGGTATTACAACGGAATAAAATCAATTTTAGGCATTTTGAAATACAAACGAAAGAAACTTTAAAGTTTGCCATTAAGGTAAGTTCAAGGCTAAACCATAAGTTGTGAAATAAAACTATTAAAATTCTGGGATATAAAATACTTCTTAGATTTTTTACGAAAAATACTCAAAACTTATTAAAAATACATTTGTTTCTTACTTTTTACATTTTCTTTTATAATTTTGTATATTATATTCATATTCTCAGATGAATTCCACCTTTACTATTATTCGCCATTTTGTTTTCTAATTCAAGTAAATTCTAACCTCAAAAAACACTTTTAACCCATTTTTTTTAAAGTGTTTTTCTTAATGTAATGTTTCTTAAACAGTACAATCAATTTTTCATTAACTTACGTGTTTTTACGCAATTTTTATCTTAAATCAAGTACATACATTAAAAAACATTTTGGTCGACTTTTATCGTAGATTCTAAATTTTAACACGTTCAGTTTTATATTTTTACGCTATATCTATATAACTTTAACTGAATTTTAAAATTAACCAGCATTCAGTTTAATTTCCGTCAATTTTATGTTTTACGTCATTTTTTAATGTAAAATTAAGTTCATCCTAACCTCAAAAATTTTTTTAGGCGTTTTTTTTTTTACGTAATTCCTCAGTTTTTAAGAAATATGTTGCGCTTCTTTTTAAAGGAAAAAATAGTTAATTCTAACTACAGAAACTTTTAGGCTGGAAATCTGGTGTGGTGGAGTTATTGCTGTTATCAGGCACTCAACATTATTCTAAATATTGTAAAAATTGCCGTGCAGAGTTATTTTATACCTACTATTAAACCGAAAGAGATTCTTTACTCGAATCGTTAACCGAAAGTACATATACCAGAGAGGAGAAATAAAATCACATGAAATTAGATCATTTTTATAACTTTTCAAAAATGGCCTAACGATTTACTTCATTTTCACTAATGAAGCATAAAATCAGCGGGGATGCGACGATCGTTGAGGCATCGTAAAAAGTGAAATTTCAAAAATTAACCCGAAGCTTTTATTAATTAGCAAGAAATGGTAATTTAAGATTAGAAATCGATTGTTTTGCATCTAATCTCTGCGTTTTTTACCTGAGTTTTTATTCAACATATAATTCAAGAGCTACTCATCCATGAAGTGGAGGAGATTTTTACAGTATTTTCTTCTCATTGAAATAATTATTGGAAATTTCTTTTAGTAAATTTTCCAAATCAATGTGTGTGTACACCATTTTGAATTGAATGTCTATCCCTTGGCCGTGAATTATCGCGAAATCGTTCATAAAGTGCGTCGTGTCCGCAAGAACCTGGTTAGGTAGGTTTTATTTAATCATTTTATGTGTAATGAATGGTTGATAGATATCCCAGGAAGTGAGTAAAGAATAATATTTTTTTAAGCTTGTCTTGCACTCTTGAACAGTTAATGCAAAAAAATTGAGAATTAAAAAAAAAGTCTTAAAGGAAGAGCACACAATTTATATACATGTAGGAGTAGCGCCACACTGGATGACCGCGAACCATAAGAAAAAAGACCTCAACGATGCTCACTTTTGTTGGAATAGGCCTGTATCACTGAATCTTTCATTCAAAACTTCACAACAAAGGCGCGCGTCCTTTTTGGGGGTTTATTATTATTACAAAAGAAGGTTTCACGAGGAAAACCTTTAAGGAATTTTCGGGACTTTTTTCTTTAAGACAATCCACAGGTGATTCACCACTTTAATCCACGATCTTTAAACAACTCGACGCGCATAGTGTTTGCTTTCGACTAACCATACAGATTAACAACTAAGCATAAAAGAGCTTGAAGAATTCACGCACACACATGGGCTCCAGCACACCTTTCACAATGAAAATGTATGTGAAAGAGACCATCATAATGCTGTGGCAGCCGCAAGACAGCAATTTCCAGTTACGCCGTTCGAGAACCTCCAAGTCAGCCACCTAAATGGGAATGATCGCGCGCGCATAAGTCTTAGAGATCATCATGCAATTCCACACGGGGATCGTGTACATATATAGGAGCATTATATGTGAAAGATGTGGTGTATAACATTGCTATCTAGTCGCCTCTTTAATGGGCCCTTTCCTAATAATCGTGCACCAACGATCCGCCAAATTTTTTTTTCCACCTTCCTGATCCGACCATGAACCATGATGAAAAAAAATGAGAAGCACGCAATTCAATACTTGGAAACCTGTTTCAACAGCAACACCTCTAAATTATTTACCCTACACCTTTTATGTCTTTTCTATGTGACCACACTCACATGGAAGACGATGAATTTGTAGGAGCGATTCAATGAATGAAATGCTACACCTTGCACTTGTAGCCGATCATTTGTTGCCAGAAATTTATTTTTATTGTCTAAAGAAAGTTCTAACCATGTGATTTGCATCAAGAAGGTCTCTGGGACTCCCCATTAAGTCTCTCTGTCCCACACATGAAAGTAGAGGGACAACCGCAAAAGGCTCTTCAATAATAATGTGCGGGAATGATGAATAAAAAAATATGCAAACAGCAACAGGTCGTGGTTGTAAATGTATGCGCAGGAATCAATGGTTTTTATGGAGTGAAATAAGCACGACATACACAGGAAAAATCACACCTATATTGTTAAAATAATAGCACCATAATCCAAAAGGAAACCACCTTTGAGGACGTTAAGTGAATCTTTTGGGATCATTTTGCATTTTTATGAATTTTGAATAACTCATTAAAATCATTTATTCAAATACTTATTTGTTTTAAGAACATCTACTTCTATTTTGAAACTTAGAATTATGAAATTCGAATGAATATTTCGTTTTTTAATTAGAATTGGAGCAAATTCTCATTAATCGAAAAGCGCTCTTAAATATAACAGAGTTTTTTAAATTATTTTAGCATCCATAAAATACAAAAAAAAATTTTAAAATAATTTTCACGAAATCTACTTCAGTCATACAAAATTAGGGCTCGATTCTAGTAACCCTTAAAAACCTTTTAAAAAATTGTGATAATTTCTACATCTATGTGTAGGGAAGTTCTATTACTTCAAGATCATTGGAAGAATACTTGGAAAAACATTTTCTTTTAGGAGAAAATTAAGATCAAGGTTACTAACAATTCGAAAATTGTAATATTATGACAGTTGATTATTTAATTGTTTTATTATCATTCTATAAAAGTAAAATAAAAGATTTACTATTTGTTTTTAAGGCTTCCGGTGTTCGTCAGAGGAAATTTCCACTCATACAAGGAAAAGCAGCAATTAAAGCTAAAGCTAAATACGTTTTTTACTGAATTATTTAGCGAGTTTTCAGTGATATCATTACGATTTTTTTTGCGATTTTGCAGAAAAAATTCGTTTGATTGAATTTTCATTTCAACTAAAATATTATATTAATATATGACTGTATAGTCCTATCTTATGAAAATGCAATTTTTCTTTGGACATTAATAAATGTAATCTAATCTAAAAAAAAAAAATATTTATTTTTTTTCAATCTAACAATTTATATGTAGTTTCAATTGAAGCTGGTAATTGATTAATTTTTTCAGCATTCCTAACATAAAATTCAATCAAAATTATTTTATTAATTTAGGTAGGTTTTGTAATATAATTCACCAATATCCAAAAATTAAATAAAACAACGACAAATTCTTCCCTCAATGCAAATTCCTCAAATAATCAAAATTCAAATTGATGAAAATTTTTTCTAATTTAACGATAAATTGTGTGGAGAGAAACATGAAAAATATTTTTCAAATAGAAAATGTCAGAAATGCAGCACAATAATGCATTTAATTGAAAAGCACTCGTGTATCTCTATTTGCTGCAATTAAATCACTTTCAGTCTATATATGCATTAGGTTTGATTATAACCAACTATACTGCAATTATACAGCATCTGATACTTGGGGAAAGGAAGCTATGAACATAGTTTCAATTACAGTAGATTAAGGGGGCAAAATATAATGAGAAATGAGGTGAACTAAAAGACAATATTGCGTCGTCCTGCAATGAATCTGGATCATTCCAAGAACCACTTGGCCTCATTCCCTCAAGGGTTTCCCCACTAAGTCGATATACCACAGCACGGAAGGTTTATTGTGAGAGGTGGTTTAGGGATATCATGCAGGGGGGTGCTGATGGGTTCTACCTCCATGTTGCGTCATCATAAATCCACGAACATGACTGTATTGGTTTCATGCTGAAAGAATTGTCTCCACAAATGGGAAATCCTTTTGAGCTTTTTTTTTTAAAATTATTTAATAACTTTATAAAAATGACAATCGGATTCTTGACGTTTATTTACTAACGTTTGGTGTGTCTTTTCAACGTCTGACATTTCTTTTCTAACAATTGAAACATTTTGTGTATTGTTAAATATTTCTTTCCAAATGTTTGACATTTGTTTTCAAACGTTTGACGTTTCTTTAATATGACATTTCTTTCAAATGTCTGACATTTGTCATTTAAGCTTTGAATTTCTTTTTAATCGTTTTACATTTCTTGAATATCGTTAGATATTGTCACTTACAAATTTTTAACATTTACTTTGAAACATTTCACATTTGTAAGATTTGACATTTCTCTTCTAACGTTTGCAAGGTTTGACGTTCGTTTAAAGGCATTGTTTGTTTCCTAACGTTTGAATCCAATGAAAATTCTCTATTTTTCATTTTTTTCTTAATATGTTTGACCCCGAAAATATTTTCTTTTAACCTCCTGAAAGAAAAAGCAGAATTTCTTGAATTTTGATGAGACTTTTAGATACCTTAACACTGTCCCTGGATACATTGCTAAAAGTCATTTAATCAAATTATATGTTTAATAGATAAATCAAATTACAACGCAGAGTAAAGACCTGAATCGTATGAATCATAAACTTATGCTCATAACATTTCAGCACTATCTTATGCTTTTATTTTTCATATTACTCGCTGCAATAACTAAAATATACCTACTACATATACATAGATAAATGCTCGGAAGAGGGGGTGGGTGGAGCATTTTTTTCTTCTCCTATCTCTCGAATGAAACTAAAATTGCAAATCCACATTGTTTCGCAAAGACAATCTCCAGGAAAGCGTGTGAGAATTCTGACGACTACCGCGAGAGAATACAATTAATTGCGGGCGGAGAGAGATTGGTGGGAATCCCACGGTAAATTGTTCTATTCAACCAAATGCTGGATAACATCCAACTTCTACCACAAATTCTCACCAAACTGTGCATCATTTCGACATAAGGCGACGCTAAAGTTGAACGAAAAAAAAATTTATTAATATTCTTTTGGGCTATTTTTGTGCTATTTTTTCGTATTTTTCTGACTAGATGTTTTATTTTTTTTCTACTTTGTCCGTGTGTTGGGGGAAATTAATGTGACATTATATATTAGTATTAGTATATTATTTTATTTAAATATAAATATAAAATAAAAACACACCGATTGTCCGCCACCGATTGTCGGAATCGATGTGCCACGACGCTCACGAAGGTGATAAAGTTATCCAGAACCCCAGGAAATTATTAACAGGGTATATATAAATTCGGGGCTATTTGGTATGCTTTACGAAGTGTGGCAGTATGTTGTGAGTCGTCGCAGTTTGAGGATTGCTGTGTGGAAGAATTTTCTGCGCATAGTGGTTGGAAAAAGCAATGTTTCGTGCTAGAGGATACCTTTTTCCCCATTTTCGCCACTTTTCTCTCAATTCCCCGTGAGTGCTTTCCCTTTTTTAGAAGAAAAGAAGATACGAAAAAAAGCGGAAGAATATGGAGTTTCCCAAAGAACCTTACAAGTGTGAACTTTAAAAAAAAAGAGAAAAGTGCTTTTTACTTTAGTAAAAAAAAAAGAGGGAGAGAACATCTTCCCATTGTTAGTATTACATTGCTTCCGAAGGACACCTGAGGCACAACTTTGCAAGTGATTTTTGCAGAGTGTGTAGTCTTTCGCAGGGTATCCTTTGCACCTCACGAGCTCCCTGGCACAGGGACATCCTTACACGAAAAAAAATATCAAGGGCTCGCAATTTCTCGCAATTTGATCTCGTGCGTGTGCTTTTTGTTCTTTCTCATCGTGATTTCCATCGCAAGTGAATTGATAGCGAGAGTGAAAGCACATCTACCAAAAAAAAGAATCAAAGTGAAAAGTGAAGCTTGAGATGCTCCAGAAAAAACATTAAATTTATTGCAGAAAATAAATTTATTTTTTTATGTTTTCTGTGTGCGAAATTGTGAACCTTCTTTTATGTGAGTTTCCACCCGCAAAGGGTTATTCGTAGCCCATTTTCGGTGTGCGAAACATTGTAGTACTTTTCTTTTGTGCAAGAATAAAAGTTTGAGAATAAGAAAGAAAAATTGTGTGAGAGCATTTTTTTAGACTAGGTACTTACATATACCTTTGAGAGTGAGTGAGCTCTTGAAAAAAAAAATAGCAAAAAAAAACACCCGCGCTTTAGGAATATTGATCAATTCATCAAACGGGCCGTATTTGGCACGAATCCTCGAGCACCATGGGCTGTCAGCTCGGAAAACTCTCTGGGGTGTCAAAGGGTGACGATGGGCAGGCCTTCGCTCCCAGTGATGCCCCCAAGCCAGCGGCCACGGATTCGAGGTTGCCACTCACGGCAAAGCAGAAGTACACAATGATGGCCTCATGGAAGGGTATCAGTCGTGCCATGGAACCCACCGGAGTTTGTATGTTCATCAAGTAAGTAAAACGATTTAAATTAAACAAAAAATAATCCCTTTCTACTCATTCTCTCTTCCTAACAAAAAAAACTAGGGGTAACTGGAGTAAAATAGTGAATTAGTAAATTTTTAACGCTTTTTTTATTTTTTGTAATTTTTTTTATTAAAAAATAGTTTTAACTGGTACACGAATCTCTCATTCTCAATAGATATTATATAGTGCTTTGCTAAAATAATCTCATTAAATTAAGTTTAGGGAACAAAAAACCGCAATTCACTATTTTACCCCAGGGTTGGGGCAAAATGGTGAAAATGAAAGGTTTTGGAAAATGGGCTGAAAATCCATTTTCCCGTTCAGATAGAGAAAAATCGTCTAAAACGAGGTTGTAGCCCGGAAAATTTGCTATAAGATAGTTGTCATGGGAAAACTCAAATATTTCCAAGGAACTCAGGAAAAATTATCTCCCAAAAATTCACCATTTTACCCCAGCTTCCCTTACCTCACATATCATTGCTTAACCCACCAATCCCCATGTGGAATGAGGTTTATTAAAAATAATCACTCCACTCACCACTTTATTTAATTTGCTTCCAACATTGCTCTTTATTTTATTTTCTCCCACAATAACCGCCCTTTCCATCCAACATCGCATTTAATTGATTTAAAGTTAACAAGAGGAGGTAAACATATAAAATAAATTGATCTGTATTGAGAATCTCGTGTACATAGTATGCAATTTTTCCATCTCCGTCGTCTTGAAAATTAATACTTCCGCCTACAACAATATGCGGATCTTGAGAGGCTGCCCCACACAAGGCGAGGGAACATCTGTCTCAGAAACTTCCCCCATAAGTTTGAGCCATGGCTCTGGGATTAAGGCATTAGAGTGATTTGGGGATTTGCGTATTGTTATACATATATTCCCATGATAATGCTAAGGGTTGATAATAGGTCCTCTCAGCAAAATTGTGAATAAATTATGAGGGTTTTTCGCACAGTGTGCACCACAATCAATGTCCCGCGCACACAGTACATCACCCCACTTACTAAACATTATAAAATGCTTCAACATAAAAAAAAAAATGTTCCCTTTATGCATTATTTATTTCACGAAAAAAGATCATCTTTTTATTTTATTGAATTCATTGGAATTTTTCTTGTTTGAGATTTTCATGGAAAATGCTCACCCATTGTCCACGATGCATATATGTAGGTATATAATGTTTGTATATTTCCCACCCACATAAAACACTTTGTAAGTCTCATGAGAATTTTCATGTGGCTTTTTGGAAAAATGTATATAAGCTTGAGTAAATCCCGAATGTTTTCAATGTGTAGTAGACCTACTGACCATGACAGTTAAATCAATAAAATGAAAGGATGGGCTGAAGTTTAAATATGTACAAAATATTTTTGTAAAATAGGCAAAATTTTGCAATAAAGTTTCAGAGGGATTTTTTTATTATTTAAAATTGTAAATATAAACAAACTAAATTCCAAAGGGGTGTTTATCTGGGGAATATTTTGATTTCTTCGGCGAACCATCCGAATATTTTACTCGGTTTAAATTAAGTACTTCTTAGGATTGATTGTAGTACGTTGTAGGTTTCAATTTAGTACTTTTTTTTAGCTGCTAATCCTCAATCGGAGACTTTTTCAGCTAAAAAATCTTTTAACTTTTTAAAAGTAAAATAACTTTTTTTTTAGGTTGAATTTAGTATTTTCAGGTTTCAATTTAGTACTGAAAGTGGGAAAAATCTTCCTTTAATTTTCCTCTGATAAGTAGTATTTAAACATGTGAATTTCCAGAACTTTCTGTTTAGTACTTTTAAGCTTTTATTTAGTACTTTTTTTTTTTTACTTTTTAGTACTTTCTAAGATTTTTTGGGTCTGAAAACTGAATAACATTAAAAAAAAATACTTTTTAGGCTAGAATTTAGTACTTTTTGGGCTTGAATTTAATATCGTTGTGCTTTCATCCCTTATTCTATACATTTAAGATTAAAAGCTAAGATTTGCTTATTTGCCGAATATTTTGATTTTTTTTTTTGAGAATCATCCAAATATTTCCGAATATCCGAATAATTTTATTCAGATAAATGCCCCTTGCTAAATTCAGAGTCTCTGGTTTATTTTGAGCTCTTTTTGTGCACATGAACGTACACAGAATTAGCTATTGCAAATTTTGCAATTTTAGTTCAGTGTTATACCCTTCAAATCGAATTTGGTAAAATTGGTAAATTTATGAAAACAAACGTGGATTATTGAGTTCATATATATTTAAAGTAGATAATAAAAAAATAAACTCATCTTTAAGCAATTATTTTGCCGGTTTTTTGGACTTTTTCATTGATTTATTAAAAGGTTAAAAGTTATTCTATCTGAATATTTTTCTTATTGTTTAAATCTACTTTCATTGCCTTTCAATGCCTTAACTTGCCTTAACTCTACTATGTAATTAATTTTTAGGGAAAATTAAAAGCTATTTAGACACTTAACGATTGTGCTTAACGTAAATTGAAGAGGGATCGAAATTGGATTGTTGCGAAAGATTGAAAGAGTCCAAGAGCAGAATTAAAAAAAATCACCTTGTATTGTGAAACAATTATTTTGATACACACTGTACAAGCAATCTTTACTTTAGACAGGTATTCATGAAAAGGGGTAGCAAATTAACAAATTGTATTAGGAGAGTGATTAAATTTTTCGTATTACGTCCAGTTTGTTGTTCAAAATGCCTAAATGAGTATCCTGAGAAATGTATCCTCGTCAAAATAAAAACCTCGTCATTAATGGATGGGTGAAATTCATAAGCCATAATCACTGTTGAACAGGCTTGTTGAGGAACCATATTTATTCATGCACCAAACGGAACTTGTCTTGCAGCAACGAAACCTAAAGCGGCCATTTGGGCAGCATCTGTAGCAAAATCCTTGATAGTCTGGAAGAAAAGGATTTTTTTTTGTGTATACAGTAAAGTAATAAATAGTTTTGTTAACCCTTTCACGACCACTTAAAACATTGAAATATTTGTATTTTTTCTCAGATAGAACATCTTCTTTGGTCTTTTCTAGAGAGAAATTAAATATTTTCAATGTTTCAGTGGATGGTGCACACAATGGGCGTGAAAGGGTTCATTTAATTTATTACATACCTATACGATAATCACACATACGGGAATGATAATGAATTCTGTGACTTATATGCCTAGGCGTTGGTCTTATGAATGGCACCGTAGTGGTAGTTTCCTGGGTTTCCGGTGCTTTCGTTGTAGTTTTGATTGATAAATCAGGTAGATCAGGAGGAGCAACATCTTGAGCAATACCAAGGCAAATAGCCATTGAAAATATAAAGAAAACACTAAAATATCCCCGGAAAATCATTGCGTCGCAGAGATTTTATTTTTCCAACAAAGTACAAAATTAACTTCACAACTTCACTCCACAATATTCTCAATTGATTTGCAAATTCAACTTGTTGGCGTTTATATTACTTCATTTATATGACAAATAAAAACATTTTCATACTGAAATCGCATTTCGAAGAAATCAAGCATGCCTCATAGCACATTTGATAAGATAATTATGAAGAATTTCCCAACAAATACGTAATTTATATACAATATAATTAAAATAAAAAAAATGTTGAATGTGTTGCAGATTATTCGAAGAGCATGGAGATCTCCTAAGTATGTTCACAAAGTTCAAAGAAATGAAAACGAAGGAACAACAAGCCACCTCGGAAGAATTGGCGGAACATGCTAACAAAGTGATGGAGACACTGGACGAGGGCATACGGAGTCTTGATGATTTAGATGCTTTCTTTGAATATCTCCACCAAGTCGGTGCTTCCCATAGGCGAATTCCCAACTTTAAAGCGGACTATTTTTGGGTGAGTTCATTTTTATTTTATTCTACATCTCATCTTAACATAATTTAGGCTTTTCGTGACGATGGATTTTCTTAGCGATAGGATTTACTTGATTTATTTACAAATAAAATCTACGAAGATTTTTCTAATTAGTCTATTTTTATCAAATGTCGTTTTCAAAATGACTTTTTTTTATAAATACACCAAAAAAGTGAATGAAATGAATTTATCCGAATCTGTATGAGAAAATCTCTCATTCAAGGAAATTTTCTTTGCTTTTTCCTGTCGTCGCTAGAGGTAGAAAATTTACTTCCCAAAGCTTTCAACCCTTATTCGGGCCTTCCTCAGTGGCTGGAAGTGGGTGAATTTCTTTATTGAACATGGCTTCAAAACAATTTTATAAAACATTAACATTCTTACTCGTAACAAATTACTTGGAGACGTCTAACTTTCTAAATTTTCTACCCCTGGCGCCGACAGGAAAAGCAGGGTAAATTGTCTCACGCAAGGTTAAACACAAAATTCAAGGAAATATTCTAGACATACACGTACATTTTAATCATAATTGTGAGATCAGCTGGGAAAAACAAATAAGCATTTATCTAAAAATTCAAAAAATGACGTCATTATTGTGTTTTTCGTATCTTTCAATGAATGAAGCACTTATGCTAATGCTTCGTCGCTGATTTTGACAAGTTATTTGATTTTTATATTAACCCTTTTGCGTCCACGTGAAACTTAGAAACATTGAAACATGCATTCTTTCTGTATCGATATTTATTCTCCAAAATCTTTCACTTAAAATTTTTCAGGAAAAATATGTATTTTGGTCCCTACGCGGCAATTTTATTCATTTCTTATTTTGAAAAATAATTAAATTCATAAATATTGTGGAAAATTTGGGTCTCGGTCTACGTATGTCCCAAGTCCCAAGGAACGCGAAAAGGTTAAAAGAAGTAAATCCATAATGACGTCATTAATTGCATTTTTGGACAAACTTTCGCCAACATGTCTCAGATGATTTCAACGCCAAATGGGGAAAATTTTTATTTTGCGATTTCTTATTCTCTATTCTACTCAATCATACACGATTGTATATTGGTCAGGGGAATCATCAGCAATGATGGCACCCCCTTTATTAAATAAATAAATAAATAAATATATTGGTATCCAGATTGTTTCTTAGAATAAGGAGGTTTTCCATACAAAATCGGGTAAATTCCTTTGAATTATATTATTGAAATCTTACAAGAATAATACAGAGTTTAGGAGTTTACTTCAAGGAAATAGAAAGTAACCATTATATTCCTAATTTAAAATTAAGCAAAATGAATATTTTTATTAAATCAACTTTAAAATTTTATAGAAAGATAAAGTTTTCTCTAATTCAATATTTGTTCAAGATTTTTCTTTAAATCAGCGCGCTTATACATTTTTCAGGTGTTAAATGCAAAATTCTGATTAACCATTAATCGATATTATAATAATTCATTTACATAAAAAATGCAAATTACAAAATACATAAATGTCATTTGCAAATAATGGTAGCTGAAGTTAATTTATTCATTCAATTAAAATTCTTTTAATCGAATATTTGAATAACATTTCAAAAACATATAAATGTATCAAAGTAAATTAATAGTGTATAAAAAATGCATTTTTTTTTAAATTTAATTACAGAAAATAGAAAAACCCTTTTTAACGGCTGTGGAAACCACTTTAGGGGATCGGTACACACCAAATGTAGAGGGAATTTATAAACTAACAATTAAGTTTATCATAGAAACACTAATAACAGGGTTCAATAAAAGTGCCAATTCTGCAGCACCAGCGAACAGTGACAGCGTTAACATGAAATCCTGAATAATCCTTAATGAGAAACTCGTGGAAATAGTTAAAGTGTACTATATACGTTCACTGTGTCATAACTAAATGTAATTTAAACAAAAAAAAATGAAGAAAAATCTTATATAAATGTTTATAAAAAAATATAAGTCATTTATATAAAAAGAAAAAAAAAAGAATTGTCAAATAAAACGTCAAAAAAAAAAGAAAATTTTGGTCATAAATGACAAGAATAAAGATGTGGTGTCAACTTCTCTGTATGGATCACAGTTTTTCAATTATTTAACAAAAAAAATGATGTTAGAACGTTGTGAAGAAAAAATAATGAGAACAAAGGTACATCTATATATACATGAATTTCGATAAGACAATGTGGAACCTAATGATATTATTTATATTAGGTATATAAAAGAATTATATATAGTTGGTATATATACTAAAAGAGTGTTATTTATATTGACGTGACATTGTGCACCAAAACAAAATGAACAATATTTATACCAAAAAAAAAAACCAATTGCTCCCGAAATCTTTCTATATAAACACTTCCCATTGATAAAAAAAATTGTACAAAAAAAAAAGAACTTTTTGGGCAATTAACCTTTCATCGTTGAATCACGAAAATTCGATTTTTCCCATTGAAAACAAATCATCAATTAAATTTTGAACACTGTGCCTTTTGAAATGCATTTGTGAAGAAAAAAATAAAACAATTTCAATTTGCCAATTGAACATTTTTCTTTTTTTTATATTTCTACATACATGGATTTTCCCCACACTTTTCCGCTAATTGGAAAAAAGGGGAAAATCGTGTACAAAAAAAAATTTCCTTTCTGAGAATTTTCTCCAAGAGGCACAGTGACTTCCAATTATTCACGGGACACTGTTTTGTAAATAGGAGGAAAAAAAAGACAAATACATTTCATATGAAATTCGATGGCGTGACACAACCAAAAAGGAGCCCAATAAATTCATACAAAATGTATTTATCTTTTTTTGGGGAGGGAAAACCACCCGAGTATAGAAATAACATTAGGACAAGAATAGTATGTGGAAAAAAATGTACTTCATATATTAAACGGTAATATCGCATTATTTCCATATTCTTTTTGTACTTAGAATATAATGAGCTGACAAAAATCACCCATAAATATTCTAATGGAAATGTAATATGACAACAATGTGAAAAGGATATCTAAATAGAGTTGTAGTGAAGGGATAAAAGAAAATAAATAAAAAATCTGTTTTTATCTTCAGAAAAATGTATTTTTTTGTTTCGCAGAACATGAGAAACCGTAAAAATTCTCAGCGTGGAAAATCCCTATCAAGAATTCCAAACTTTTAGTTCCCCAGAATTGAGAGAAATCATAAAAATTTACAAACTATGAAGAGACGAAAATGCATCATTGTTATAAGGAAACTGGAGGAAAACGTAAAAAGGCGTAACTATCATGAGAAACTTGAGAATTTACTATCCTAAATTTTCCGGATTAGGTGAAACCAGAGGCGCGATTATGGAGCCACCCAGAATTGGGAATGTTGGTTACAAATTGTTGGAAGAGTAACCAACATTCACTTCGCGGTGGTATTATTGTGCATATTTTAGGTGGCGAACATTTTAATCTGCGGCGAAACTTAACATAACCTCACTTTTCAATGTTTTGATTTTATTTTTCGCGGATTTGCGTGAGTTTTGGGTTTTTACGCATCCGGAAGCACCTTATCAAGTAGTGGGAGCTTATTTCAGAAGGAATTAAGGATCTCGGAAGAAAAAATAGTAATTTTTCTACTCACTCTTGTCACCTGCGAACCGCACGAACGAACCAAAATATTTAGTATTAAAAACCGCCAATTTTTTTTTAAATTTCTAAATGACACTTTTTCACGGATTTTGGCACTATTTTTGGTCACATTCCACACAAAATTAATTAAACTTTACGTTTTTGGTGGATTTACTTAAGTTTTAGTGAAAAAAATAAGATTTTGGGGCTAAAAGTGAGCCAACCAAGTACTCAAAAGCAGTTGGTTGGCACCAACCAAAATTTTGAGAGAAAATGTTGGTTGAATGACACCATAATACCACTCTCCCAAAATTTCATTTAATTTTAGGAGGCTAGGGCGAAATCTTGGGAGGCGCGTTTTTATATTTTGGGAGAACCAATTTTGGGTGGCTCCATAATCGCGCCTCAGTAAAACTCGGATACTTTTTTTTTTGAAAAGTTTCTTATTCGGTCACAGTCAATAACACGAGCGGCTTGGCTTTTGACTTTATTCTTGTTTGTAGTGCCTGACGATGGTTTAAAATAAACCAAAACGTCGCTGATAGTGTCAAAGCGCTTATTTTATTGACTATCTGAATAAGAAAATCTCCATCCAGCAACAGTCATAAAATATCTTCAGATCTTTGAAAAATTTCTGAAGTACCTATAGTTTTTTTTATTATATGGAATTTGAAGTTTACTTCTAATGTTTGACAATATTCTAAAAACGCGTGTTTATTTCACGATTATTCTAATGTTGGATTTTTTAAAAAATAAAATTTTGCATTTAAGCTGTGATTCCTTTTTCCTATAAGTTTCTAAATTTAATTTTTTGTCTTTAAATTTAAATTACATCAACATCTTATACTGAAAAACTAAAATAAAAACTTAACACTTGGAGGATTGAGGTTTCTAACCTCAAAACTTTGAATTTGATTTTCTCTCAAAAGAAAATGTTTTTCAAAGTTTTCTTTCGGCGATCTTGAAGTAAATTGAACATCCCTTCATAAAGATGTAGAATCTATCACGAAATATTAAGTAGATTTTAATTCAATTGTGCTTGAAAAACGTGAAATTGGCCACTTTGTCCAGGAAAATCCTCCAAGGGTTAATAAAGATTTTTAAAATATTTATTTTGTCATTCAAATATTATAGTTTGCGAGAAATAACGTAAAAAGTGAAAACAAAAGAAAAACATTTTAAATTTTGAATAAAATATAAATCCGCACGTCGCCAAAGGGTTACAAACAATATCAGCGAACTGATGTTACGCCAGAACATAGGCAAAAAGAAATTTTGCATTTAATTGGTAAGTAAAGAAGCCTAATTTAAAGGTTTATATTTTGATGAATATATTCCACAAATTATTCATTTTTGCTTGCAATATACACATTATTAATTACATAAAACTAATAATATGAATAGCAGCATTAAAATATTAAGTTTTCCAGCGATCTAATTAATTTTCCCAATTAAATAATTCCACGCTTTTCCATAATTATTTAGCATTGGGAAAAGCTTTCGAATTAAAAAAAAACATCCCTTCCTGATTATTATGGTATGGATAATTATTAAACTTTTGCAAAAAAAATCTCAGAATATATTTTCCGTGCAATTTTTTTTACATAGTTTTCATTTAATCTGAATTTCCTGGAAAATAGAAGGACGAACGGATTTATTTCATTGCATACTTTGCAACTGCAAATTGCGCGTTTTATTTTAGGATTAAAAATAAAATCAATACAATTCTACCTATATAATCACGTAGGAAATATTTCTTCATGGATTCTTGTCAAGATTCTTCTTCTAAAATGCACCCTGCATGGTATGTTGCAAGCCATATTTTAATAGAATAGAATGGCATGGAAAGAAAAATTCTTTCCAAGCTGAGGGAAATTCTTTTTGGAAAAACTGCTGTTACTTAAGAGTTCTCTCATATCGTTTATTTAATTTTTTTTCCTTTTAACTTCTTCGAACTTTCTGATTCACCGCCATGGAATTAAATTACGGCATTTTTTCCTCTTTTGTACCACACTTTGGCCCACCCTCTTTTATGGGCTTTTTTTGCGTCTTCTTCTTTTGGATCTCTCTTAGATGCCATGGATGTTGTTACGGAAATCGATGCTGGAACTTTTTTTTGTGCCCCTGGATGTGTGACTTCTATTCCCGGGTTATTTTTTTTGTAGCTCACAAGGGAACCCACCTACATATCAAACTTCTTTGATGGAAGAAAGATTTTTCTCAGAAGCTCACCTCTAAAATTGAATTTAACAAAGAATCTAATTCAAATTACATTTTGAAAATAAATGAAACATCGTATTGTTCTCGATTTCATTCAATTTAAGTGCTTCTTCTGCATTTTTCTCATTTTGTGCCCATCTCACCCCTACACACGTGGGAACAAAAAAAAATGCCAAAAAAGAGTCAGTCTACCCGGCTTTCGATGGAGAAAGATGGTGATTGAGTGTGGCGAAAAAAAAAGTGAAAAACTGTCGATTTCATTCAACGAAAGTGAGAATGTTATCTTTGAGCCAGACACCCGCTTTGCCTTGATTCCGATATCTCTTCTGCGCCTCTTTTTATTGCATTTCATTTTCTCACCTCAATTCTCTCCACAAAAATTATACATAATATGGACAAAAACTGCGTCGCAGAAACAATTGTCGTATTATTTTTGAAAATTATTTAAAACATAAACTTACGCGCACACACCTCACACGCCCATTTAGCCATCCAACCTTATTTGTTGTCCCAAAAAAAATGATTTTCTGTGCCTCTAATCGCATAAAAATAGACTTTATGCGGACGCCCCCTCCCCCTCCCAATGTGATTTATTGCCCCCCATATTACTATTGGGAAATTTTGTGCATTTTCCAACCGATAGGTTCTCCCGTTGAAAATTTTTGTGTTTCCTTACATAATCCCACCTATTTTTTTTCACCTTCAAGCATTTTCCAAATTTTGACGAAATCAATTTGGCCTTCCAGAGAAATTGCACGAGTTTTTTATGCAATTTGAATGTTACGAATAAAAAATTAATCTTTTCATATACCTACATAAATAATTTACTTAATTTTTTTCTGTGGTTTGAAAGAAGGAGAAATAAATATAAAAAGCTTTTGCTACTGAGAAGACTGAAAACATAAAAAGCAATAAATTACATAAGCTTGTCTTGTATTTTTGCATTTCTCTTATAAACTTTTATGAAATTCGCGAAATGGTTTGTTTCTTGTTTTTAGCAATTTCTATTTCTTTTTTTTTTGTTTAATTGCGTAGAATGGGCCTAATTCAGCGACCAAGAAACCCTTGAAATCTTTAAATTTTGTACTGAAATTTCAAGATTTCAAGCGAATTTCAAGGGTTTCTTGGTCGCTGAATAAGGCCCAATATATGGAAATGTCTCATTAAAAATCAAAATTTTCTAAAATTAAATTTATTTCAATATTTTTCCACATTTATTGAAACATAGACAAATAGAAAAATACTCCTACAAAAAACATAGACAAAGTTTTCCCGTAATTACTTGCCTGATGATGAAGGAAAAAAGCATTCGAAACGTCGCACGTGACATAGGTTTGAGAAAATGCTTAAGGTCGTAAACTGTGCCCTCCCACACTATAAACTACAACCCGACCGAAATCTACGCACCGAAAAAGTTATTATTTAGCTTATTTAGCTGATTGAAAGAAAGTAGTGAAAAATTGCTAAGTTAACACATTAAGGATCTTCATTACGTCGCTTAAATACGCGACGTGTAACAAATAACCCGGTTGGACATATAGTCATACCCATATATTTATGTTAAGGGTATACGAAAACTTTTATGGCAGATTTAATAAAAATCACTTTTAATAGAATAAATATTAGGGGAACGTGGCCCAATTTCGACCTCCAAAGGTCCGCGCAGAATGAGAAAAAATGGTATAAAATAAAAAGAAATATTCCTTAATTTGGTATCATTTTAAAGCCCATTTAATGCTCTTTTTACTCCCATAACTTACAACATTAAAAGTTTTATCGGTTTTAAGTAATAGTGGATTGAATAAAAAATATTTTGCTGTAATAAAATGAATAGTTCTCCTCTGAGAAAGTCCTATTTTTAACTGAAATGATTAAGCAAAAATTACAATACTTAGAAAAATAAAACTATGAAAAGTAACAGATATTATTCTTAAATGATATTTGAATTTGTATTATTTTGTAATAGGTTCGTATTAAACTCTACATAATAATTCTTATTTTCTTATGAATTATTAGAATTATTGAAAAATTAAAAAAAATTTTCAAGGTTATAATTTTTGCTGAAGTTTCTTTCCGGCCGGGTAAATTTTGTCAAATAAATTGTTTTGTGATTATTTTCACACCGTATGGAAAAATAATTATCTATAAGGAATACAGTGTCAAAAAAAAAGATGAATATACGTTTTGAGAATTTTCTTTAAACATAAATTTTGTCTTCACACTTTTGCCCAATGGAATTGCCAACAGTAACCCCTTGAGGCGTGAAACTGGCAGTAGGATGTGTTAGTATAAATTGTTCGTAAAAAATTCATTGAAATATTGTATTTTTTTTACAAAATTTCCCAAACATTAAAATACTAAAGTAGATTGAAAATCCCTTATTGTGTGTCACCGATAAATTTATTCACGTGAGTATGTTACATAAAATATATTCGATGTTGGTTATGGGGTCATTGGCAAAAACAGAAGAATCAAAGAACGTCATTTTATTGCATAAAAATGGCATTGGCTTACATTTGATATGAGATTAGAAGTTGAGCTAGTTTTAAGTGGAGTTTTAGAAGAAATTAATTTATCATTTTTCTCTTACTTTTCTATTTTTTTAAGAAATTTCTTTAAGTGAAAACCACATTTTGCACTCAATTCTTTTTGGTTGTGAAAAGTTTGTGCAAAAATGTATGATTAATATGTAAAAGAATGATTAACGGATCATCTTAAAAATATGTCTTTAGATGTCACTTTAACACCTCCCCAGAGGGGATACATATGATGTGTGTGGAGAAAAAAAACTGAAGATAATTCCTCTGAGGTCCATTGTTGGTGGTTTTAGGAGGAAAGAAATTCTTCTTTTGCGCACCAAGACAGCAACAATGCAAAGAAAACATATGCCGCAAAAATTATATTACCATTAAAATGAAAGTAAAAACGGAAACGCCCCGGAGAGGTGCAAAAACACATTTTTTTTCGCCATCTCTTTGAACCAGAAATACAGTCAAAAAATTTCTTGAACTTCACCGAGACACTCTCGCAATTGCTCATGATCATTTCTTTTATTTATTCTTTTTTTTTTACATCTTTCCTTCGCATGTGTCAACGTTTTGGGGCACGCAACGACGGTAATGTTTAAGAGGAATGAAGGAAAAAAAAGTACTCCCACCTCCACCTTCTTGCACATTTCGCATACAACAAGAAGGTACCGAGAGACAGATCAATGAGAGGTGGTTTTTTGGGTGCGAAATAACAAAAATAAAGACCATCATGTGTAAATGAGAGAGAGAATATTTGAGCGTCTCTGCCAAAAAAATGCAGGTAATGATGCTCACTGATTCAATAAAAATCCGCTTCAACAGCCAAATTGTTTCAGTTTTTTACCAACTTCATTGCTTGTAACACCTTCAACTTACAATCCCAAAAAAAATTGTTTGCAAATCTTTCGTTTTTACATTGGGCTGTAAAAGAAAAATTCATTAAGTTCCTCTTGTGAAGAAGTTGTGAAAATTTTGTGAAGTATCAAAGAGGATAAATCCTTCAGTGCAAAAACATCTCAAAAGCTCAAAAACGGTAAGGATTTAGCAGAAGGATCTGCATAAAGTTTGGTGTGTCAAAAGTGAAACTCTCAACAATTTTTTACTCCATGTTAATTAACGTTTTTTTTTGGAAGGAAATACAAATTAGTTTCTCTGTAGTGTACTCTAATTAACAATTTAATACATCCCTCCTAGTTTACAAAATATTTTACTGTGAAGTTTGCAAATATGGTCAAATGTTCTGCACATTTTGATGGAATTTCACGAGTCCTCTGTGGTTTAAGTTGAAAAGTTATTAAATTGAATTTGAAGGACTCACTTTGCTTCAAAAATTTATTCTTCAAAATTAGTTCTCATACAGTGGACATAAAAGAGATTATTTTAATACATCTGAGTGTTATTTAAAGAGAAAATGCTGAAGAAATTATAGAATTTATTAAAACTTAATTAAAAATTAAGTTAATTTAAAGCAATTTAAACATGACAATCTGTCCCAATTTCTTTGACAAGAATGGAAAGTCAATCTTTATTGAACATAAATTATAAAAATTAATTTAAAAAGATTTTCTTTATATTTCTCTCGACTTTTCTTCGTAATAAGCTCTCTTATTAAAAAACATCTACAGTCGTGTCTGCGTAGTAGACCGTCGTCAAAAGAACTTCTCCGCGGTAAAACGGCTTCAGAATAAGGAAATTTGCCTCCAGAGTGGTACAATTAGTATCCTGCCTTTCCAATAGTACGAATTGTCCCACTCTGGAAGCAAATTTCCTTATACTGAAGCCGTTTTACCGCGGAGAAGTTTTTTTTGACGACGGTCCTACTACGCGACACGACTGTATTCCTTTTTATTTAAATCAATATTTATTTGCCGAATATTTAGATTTTTTTGACAAATAATTTGATTGTTTTAATTCAGTTAAACACTCTTTGCTAAAAAAAAAATAAGTTTTTTTCAGCTTTTTAATTTAGTACTTTTATGCTCGATTTTAGTACTTTTTATGCTTAAATTTATACCTTCAGGCTTCAGTTTGTCAGGTTTAATTTTAGTACTTTAAGCTTCAATTTAGTACTTTTTTACGCGTTTTCCTCCTCAATTTAAGCTATTTCAGAACTAAACACCATAATAACCATTTCCGGAATTTTGGGGATTTTTTTTTGAGAATCAATCGAATATTTCCTATGATCCAAATCATTTCTTTCATGATAATCAATCCTTGATTAAAATCCTCACAAATTCAATAAAATATTGAGTCGTAAAACTACTTAATAGGGTGAAGGTGACCCAAATGGAACCCTTTTTGCAATAGATTTTACTTTAATCCACAGATAATCTCAAGCATGATTGAGAACTACACACATCTCAGAGAAACTTTTAAAGCTTCCATCATAAATTACAATGTATAAGATGTTCCTCTTTTTTTTCTCCATGCCCAACGTTCTCGCAATCCCCAATAAATAGAAAAAAGGAAACTTCCCCGGAAGCTCCACGACAAAAAGTACATCCTCAAAAATTTATCAATCCTATTAAATTAAATTCCGTACGTGACTAGAAAACTCAAAGAAATCCTCATTTTGAATTAATATGCTTCGAATGTGACTGCGTAGGCAAAGAAAAAAAATGTCTGTATGCGGGGTAAAAAAAAAGCTTTGCATAGAGCTCGTGCTATCATACCCAAATAATATTATCAATTCCTTTGATTTAGTAAACCATATATGTATGTATGCTATGTTGGAGTAAATCAAGCATTTTTGGCTGTGATTGGGTGCTCTGTGGGTGATAAGCACCACGCGAAGAGAGATACTTAATCAAGGGAAGGTACACTCTGTCAATGAACTTGTGCTCAAAGTCTCAAGAGATATATATTTGCTGCGAAAAATCAATTTGATTTCCATCTAAAACGCATGCAATGTGATACAGCCTCTCAGCGCCACAGGAGGCATCCACTGGGCAGTCTCCGCACACACATCCACCCCCCGCAGAGGACCTGATAAGGACACCGATAAACACAGTGGTAAAGCATGCTGATGATGGGACTCACATCAATTTGGTGGCTCTTCCTGCTGTTCATGCGCTGTAGCGGTGTCCTCGCGGCATCGAAGGGTCGCGACGGTGCCAGGATGGCCCGAAGTGGGGGTTTCCCTAAATTTCCACTAGATGACACGCGACGACCATTCCTCTTGCTTCCGGACACAAACCCCCGGGGACCGTGGACACCTGATAAACCCTTTGAGTGCGGTACGCGTTTCATTCGTTTCCAACCACAGCGCAAGGGGCGAATAATTGGTGGAACAGTACCCCCCTACGGTGCATACCCGTGGCAAGTTGAAATTCAAACTTTCCACTATGATCGATCCAATTTTGAGCATCACTGTGGGGGTGCTGTGATAGGAGAAAGGCTAGTCCTTACAGCAGCACACTGCTTGCAGGTAAAATTCATTTATGAAACTATGATTAATTTATGATTTTTATGTGAAGAAAAGCTCAGAAAGTTAATAAAGGAAGCTGTATACGGTTACAGACTACATTTGAAATATTTCAATGGGTGATATTCTCTCTTAAGTCTAGCTTGGTCCGTTTTTTTAAGCTAAGTTTAATTTTTTTAAGCAAATTTCATTTTTTTAAATTGGAATTAAGGTTCGTTAAGGTAGGATTTAAAGGTTTTAAAGTTAGTTTAAACTGAATCAGAACTTAATCAATTTTTTTAACCGATTCTAAACCTATAAAGCCTGACCTTAAAAACCATCAACCTAGCTTGAATAACTTAGATCACACTTAAAAAATTTAAATCTAGCATAAAACATTTAGGCCTGTCTGAAAAACTTAGGTTTTGCTTAGAAAATTCTAGGTTTAGCGTAGAAATCTTAAGCCTAACCCAAGAATACTTAAGCCTTAAAAAGCCTTAAAGCCTTAAGATTTAAAAAAAAATTGGTTCAACTTAGAAAACTTAGGTCTAGCTTAGGTTTTGGCTTAAGAAAACTTAAGCCTAATTTAGTAGTGAATTGCATCCAATGTCTAAGAAATGATAATTGTTTATTTATTGACTATTTTCCGGAGTTTTTCGTCGATAAAATGTATATGACATCGTTAAAAAAAACTTTCATTTATGTTTTGATTTAATCTTATCAACTCTATAGGTCCCTCAACTAGAGTACCTTCGTGTTGTAATTGGTGATCACAGCTTAAAGGTGCGTGATCTTCATGAGCATAGTTTCCGTGTTGAACGAATTTTGGTACATCCACACTTCCGGAAAAGTGGCCCATATAGCAATGATATTGGATTAATAAAAGTTCGTGCATCGAGTATATCTGGAATTGGTTTCAACACGCACGTACGACCAATTTGTGTACCAGCCGAGGGACAGACACCCCCACCGGGCTCTTGGTGTTCAGTAACTGGATGGGGTGCACACAAAGGTAAGAATTTCATTTAAACAATGCAAAATTCTTCCATTTTGGGGCTTGTCGTGATACCGATCAATTTAAGTCATTGGAGACAATATCCCTCACATCGATGCCATCCAAATCAATTATTCATAAGGCAAAGAGGAGACAGATGGGCAAAAAGATGACATTTGATTGTTAATCGATAAGGTGTGAGTCAACGCAGATATATTTCATTTAATCTTGCGCCATTCGCAGTCATGCGCCCTAAAGAATTTATGATACTCAATCTGCAAAAGGAAGAGCTATATACCTACTAATACAAAAGTATAAAATGGAGTAAATGATGAGACGTGAATTCATGGTTAAGAGTAAAAGATTTTAATTGAAAATTTTATGAAAAATGAAGGAGAATTAGCGTTAGAATCACTAGAACTTATTTGAATATTCTTTTACTTTTAAATGTTAAATCGAAAATAAAGGTTTTATTGATTTTAATATATTTTCTATGCATAAAAATAAAGATTTTTTTACGTTATAAGGGATGGTCACGTTATTTTGGAAACTCGGGGACTTTCAAGAGCGATTTTCAAGCCAATTTTAAAACCAAAATTTTGAAATCTGCTTACACTCTTGTTAAATGGCCAAATACTGATAAGAATTCAGTATTTTTGATTTAGAAAATAAATTTTTGTGCTCAAAAAATTTATTTGAAAATCTCACATTTTGGCCATTTTGTTCCTGTAGAGTTTCCAAAATAACGTGACCATCCCTTATATCTAGATTTTACACATTTAACGAAATTATCTCATGTCTATCGTGTTTAGTGAATTTAAATGTTACTTAATGATTTTTCTAAAGTTTGTTTTTAGACTTTGTTCATGTTTTAGCTATCATAAACATTTTAGAAATATTTTCATAAAATTTATGAATTTTGGGCTATATTCTAACGGCGATCTTAAATTCTAATTAAAAATCTTGTAAATTTTAAAACCATTCTGTAAAGGTTTTTAAGAACTTTGCTAACTTTGACCATTTCTTTTTAATTTAATTTAATTCTATTCTGCGATCAACAAATCTTTAAAATTTCAAGAATTTGTACTCTTTCAACAATTTCTAGGATTTCTGTGAATTTTTGAATTCTACAAATTATTTAGTGATCTCTTTGCGTTTTTAATTTTTTTGGTGCTTTTTTTTATTTTGCATTTTCGCATTTTGGACTGATTTTGTTAAAAGAAAAAATATAAATGAATCCTTCTGTTCATTTACCGCTCAATAAAGTCTTCAAATAATTTTTTTATTAGAATTTTCATTGATTTTAGTCAGTTTTTTTAATAAAATTCTTAAGCAGACAAAAACCAGAGGAATCAAAGACGAATTTAATTCATGATTGTTTTTCCAACAGCCGAGGATGTGCGAAGTGTAGCATCAACACTGAGGGTAGCTGCAGTACCCCTAATGGATTTGGACACATGCCGAAAGAGCTCAATAAACGGCGGTCGACAGCAACCGATTCTCGAGTCGATGCTCTGCGCAGGTTTGTCCGGCATACCCCTTTGGCCACCCACAACTAATCACCTGACTACGCTTCTTCTCTAGGCTTCCTCCAGGGTGGGGTGGATTCATGCTCCGGCGACAGCGGCGGTCCACTTGCGTGCGAACACAACGGACGCTTCACCCTCGCGGGGCTCGTCTCATGGGGTGATGGATGCGCAAAGAAGAATCGCCCGGGAGTCTATACGCGCGTGGAATCATTCCACGAATGGATCTCGGAGTCAATGGAGATCCTCGAAAGTGACGACTAGCGCCCATCCTCACCGTCTCATGAGCCACATTACAAGAATTTTTTCTCACCACATTTTACTTTGTTTTTTCTTTTAGTTTAAATAAATTATTTTTTACCAAAATTTACTGCTCATGCGTCATGTTTTTTAGCAGAGAGAGACATGGGTAAGTCATCGAGGGGTAGAGATTCATCTATTTATCTATATTATATACTATCTGCGCATGCACAGAGAGAAATCGAAGGTAATGTGTCCACAGCAGTACGCACGCATTGCAAAGGCTTTGTTATTTCAGTGCTTTTTTTTTTCGTCTATACTTCTTTGCAATATTTGAATAGAGGGTGGAAGTTACCCTTTGAGGTAGTTTTGGTAAAAATTTTATTTCTTTTTTTTTTTAAATAAAAATGTAATAATTAATAATAATTACATTTATTAGGTATTAAAATCGAATTCATCTACAAAGTGAGCCTAAAGTTAATGCATGTGTTTGATCATCTATATCTTATGAATGGGTTGAGATAATATTTTAATACGGAAAAAAAGCAAAATGTAGAAAAACTCAAAATTTTTCATTTACTTCTCATTTGAAGTTAATATCTCAAAAATTGTGGCCGCTGGACCCAAAAATGTGAAAAAAGAACTTTTTCAGATTTTCGTGTATGTACTTTTATTTATTGAAAGGAAAAAAATCGTCAGACGTCTTTCTATGATTTAATGTTGACTTTATTATGAAGTGCTGTCGTAAGCATAGCCATGGACTGACATTTATGTTACAAACGTGTCCTCATTCCCTCTAGATTTCTACGGAAAATATTTCTTTTCCTAAATTTTTAACCTTTTTAAAAGATTTTGCATTTTGTTTGTAAAAAAAGAGACATTATGGCACCCTTGACACAAACCAGAAAATAAAATTCTAATAGTTTCAAAACAGAGAGGGCAACAGTAGAATTGAAAAACTATCGTTCAGCGAATTCTAATATTTTGTATTTTGTAAATTTTCCTTAAAAAATCTCATTAAAAAAATCTCATCGTATACGCAGAATATTAATTTCTTTTTATAGCGCGTTTTTATAGCGCGTCTTGGCTAGAAAAACAAAAAGTAAAGCTTTATTTAATTTTGCAGTTTTGTAGGCAATTTAGTAAGCCTTTCCCAGATCCCATGAACTTTAAGTGGAAACTTCTTTAAAATAGAGCATAAAATCCATTTTTGAATCATTTAAAATTGCCCAAAAATAATGTTAAGCCTTTGGTACATTGGGTCATACGCTGACCCAAAGCTCAATTTTGAAACATTTTAAATACCTATGAATATTGAGTGCAAATTAGTACAAGACTATATCTTTACAATCCCTGATTATTCTATAACCACAAAAGGACATACTCAAGGGCTCACAAGATCAGAAAGGACGAAAAACCGAAAATTTTTGAGTTGGGTTTTTTTTGTGCCAAAAAAATCTTATTTGTGCTCAAAGGAACCCCAAAAAATTATTTTTAGTTCAATCAGCTCGGTGGATTGATCGCGGACCTTAAAGGGTTAATTTCCTTTCAAAAAATTCAAAGTCCAAAAATTAATATTTTCTAAAAGAAATTTTCATATTAAAAAAAAATTATATATTTATTTATAAATAAGTAATTTAATACATATTTATGTAATTTTACTGCATTATTATTTCTGCGCATGTTTTGCCGTGTCGTGGATATACAAACTCACGAACTCTGACCTGCCTTGTGGTGCGCATTTGAGGAGTGAGAAATATATAATAAGGGGTAGTGTAGCTTGTCTCACTTTTGTGTCTACCAAGCCTGCGGAGTGCTCCTAAACATTAAGAAATCCCGTGAATATCTTCTTGCTACGAAGCTACCAAAGAATTTGTAAAGAAAAGCCCAAAAAGTGTGCGACAAAGTTCAATTTGAAGGAGAAACTTCGAGGATAGAGCAAAGTGAAAAGGTAAGAGGTAACTTTTTGAGACAATTTCCCATTTTTTTTTGAGAGTGCAGGCCCATTGCGACGAATATTGATTTCCTGTGACGTCATAAGCCTTGCACAAGAGTGCCATGCGCAACGCATAGAAGCTGATGGTGAAGGGAGAGAGCAACCCTTAAGCGGGAGCGCTTAGTCGAGAGTCATCCCGCGGCCGGTGCTCACGCTTTGCCCAGCGCTGTGACTTGCGCACTATTGGGGTGATTTAGAAGTGGGTAAAAATAATAAGGGGGTGACTGTGTGCAGCTCTCAATTTGTAATAATTTTCTCACTCTAAACTCTCTCTCTGGTGCACCAGCAGAGGATGCCAAATTTCCGTCCGAAGCGCAAAAGTGAG
The DNA here is from genome assembly GCF_024334085.1 of Lutzomyia longipalpis. NCBI lineage: Eukaryota > Metazoa > Arthropoda > Insecta > Diptera > Psychodidae > Lutzomyia > Lutzomyia longipalpis. The sequence goes on from NC_074710.1 coordinate 8,004,676, forward strand.
ATGTGGATGTCACACAATCGTGTCCTCATTGGGGGCAATAAGAAAACCCACGCCCGCAATCCGAATTTTGAGACGGAAGAAACAAAGCTCCTCATCTCCCTGTGGGGTGACCCAAAAGTCCAAAAGACCCTCATTACGACGCACAAGAAGCACCCAGTGATTGCCAAATTGGCAGAGAGTATGCGCTCCTACGGGTACTATCGTTCACCAGCTGAAATAAATACGCGCCTCAAGAATCTCAAATGCTTCTACAATCGCATAAAGAAGGACATGGAAATGGGGGTGATTAATCAGCCCACGTGGAAGCACTACGATGCCATGGAGGAGATTCTCAATCGTCCCATCTTCGGATCACGCCTCACAATGCAACAGCAGCAGATGCAGCATAAAATACTCCACGATGAAGCTACGAAAAATCTACGCGGGGATGAGAATCATGGCACTGATAATATAGATGGGGGCGAATTGATTGTGCCCAAGGAGGAACCTCTGGACATTGATGATTCCGATGAGGTCAATGAGATGGATCTGTGAGTTTAATTTTCTTCTTTTTCTTTACTAATTTTACACTCTTCTAAAATGCAAAGTCGTCAGATTGGGCTTAAACTTAGGATGAGCACAATTTTTTTTAAATCAAAAGTATGTGAAAATTCATTGAATGTGCCGAATGTGCCTTATAAATACTTAACCCTTTACGGACTTTTAGAATTTTTTAATGAACTGAATTTTGTAGAGAAAATTTTAGTTAAAAAACCAGCAAAGGAGCCTAGTTTCATGAATTAAAAAAAATCTGGTTCTTTTATGTATTAAAATTTTATTAGATCTTAAAAAATATAAAATTTTACCATAAATTTTAAAAGAATTTATTTTCTTTCGTTTTTTTCAAAGAATTTCTTTTGTTATTGGTTTTTTGATTATATTTTTTAATTTCCATAAAACAATTTGCTTTTTCTCATTTTTTGAGGAAAAAAAACAATTCTAAAAATAAAATGGCGACTTTTTTAGCTGTGATTCTTTCTTCAATTTCATTCAAATTTTTTTTAACCCCTAAAAAACGTGAAACATTTTATTTTTTCAATTATTTATGAATGTAATTGTTTTTCCATGTTACAAATGCATCAAATTCACGCATAAGGGGTCAAAGAAGACGTTCTGAGTGAGAAAAGTCCTCTAAAAATATTCATAGAATAAAAATCGCGATAAAAGAGCGCATGTTTCAATGTTTTTATGTTTCACGTTGGACGTTAAAGGGTTAATTCAATGTTTATAATTATTTTTTCAAATTGATTAGTGTGAAAATTTTAAAACTTTAATCAAAATCAATCAAGTCGTTTGTTCTGGAATCCTTTTTACTTTTGCTTCAATGTTTTTCAAAAAATTTTAAGTCTTTTTAAGAAAAAAAAAACAGAAAAATTTAAAAGAAAATTATTCTTTCCAAAGAATTTACAAAATAATACTACCCCGCTTGCCCGTTTTTGCCTTTGGGATCCTCTTAATTTAAAAGTTTTTAATATTTTAAAATTTCCTTTTTTACTTTCCCAATAAATACGAGAAAATATAGAAATGGTAGCCATATTGAAAAAAAACTTCCGCCATATTGAAAAATTGTTTTCTTAAATTTAAATTAATCAAGAAATGTTCCTAATGAAAATTCTAATTCAGAGACAACGATAGTTCCGACAGCTTTCCAAGTCAATTGGCGCAGTATCTACGTGTGGCTCCCAAAGGCTCCAATGCGCACAACACTCACACATCTGATAGTCAGGATTCCGGATCAGGTGAACCCCTAATTGCCCCGGAAGATATTAAGAAGTCCCCACCATCGTCTCCACCGCCGAAGCAGGTGACAACAAGTTCTGGCCCAAAGATTCTCCCAAAATCCACAAGTACGCCCACAAGTAAGATCTCCCTGGTGCCCACGAATATCCTGCTGAAGCCTCAAGCGCAGAAGATGGCACTCAATACGGGACCGACGTTCTTCATGAAGAACTCAACCACTGGAGCTGTTCAGGCCATCAGTTCTGTTGCCAATTCACAGACTGGGATGCCAATGAAGGTACTGTTGCTAACAGCAGTGGACTGTAGTTTCCTAAATCAATTTATTTCCGGGATAAATGTCAATCTAGTGCCCGTCTCTGGGCCTCTCTATTGGCTTGTCCAATATTTATCTGGATTTCTAACCTAACATTTTTACCATTACATTCAATAGGAGTGAATGGAACAGAAAATCAAAATTGTACTGAATTTATTTGAATATGTTAGGTTAGAAATCCGAGTAAATATTGGACAACCCAATATATTCCCTTTGCCCTTGAATTTTCCTCTTTTGAATCAATCCTCCTGAGCGATCTTTAGCTACCGCTGTTTGCGGGAATTGTCGTCTTCCGCACAAACTGAGACGATTAATTTTTCTTCAATAAATTCCCAATTTACTTTCGCCTCAAAGCTCTCAATACTTTTTCTCACGTCTTCCTTCAATAATAAACTTCTTGAATTTCCCACTAGGATCGCTCAGGTCATTTTTTTGCTATTTTATTTTAAATTAAAATTATAAACGTTCATTTCTAACAGGTACTCTTGGTGAATACTCTACCGAAATCAACAGCACCTGCTCCCACAATCATCTCAAAAGCCAGTCAAGTCATGACGCATGCCACGCCAGTGACTACATCTGCGGACATTAGGGGGCAAACTTCACCCAACTTCCGGCGTAATTCCACTTGGAAGGTACCACCGAAGCCTTCAACAATCGGTAAGAAAAATCTCTCTTTATTCTTCCTACAAAACAATCCTAAATGATCTTTTCTTCCAGGTTTCCGGACACTTCTGACACAGGTGATCCAACAACAGAATTTGAGCCTCCAAGTGGCACGAGAGAGGCTTGCAGTGGAACGAGAACGATTGGCATTTGAAAAGGCAACAGGGGAGAAACTCCTGGAAGTTCTTCCCCTTCTTCAATCCATATCTGACCATGTGACAGGACGCAGGACATCGCAGAGACTCAAAAAGCCCGCCAATTCTATTTCACACGATAGTGATGATTGAATTATTAATTCTCTCCTCAATTCTAAGACAGATCACTGCTGTTTCCATAAAATACATTAAATAAATAGAATTTTAATGAGCATTGTTTGGGATTTAAGGGGAGAATCTGGGAGTTCCGGCAACAGCTTCCTTATTCTACATTTTCAGGAATTTATTCAGCCATTCGCTCCAAATCACGAATCTCCATAATATCTGCTTTGAGCTTCTGCTTGAGAATCTCACGCCAGATTGCTTCTCTATCTCTATTATTCTCAATGCCCATCCGCAGCAGGGAATGATCACTCATCCGCAGCAGCGTCAGCCCCGTGATTTCGTGCTGGGAATTGAACCCAGTCAAAAAATATTTTCTTTCCGGACAATGAATTTGACTTACCTTTGCGAAGAGATCTGCATAAAGCGGATTATTCCCACAGCGTCTGTACCATTTTTGCACATCTGCATTTGTCCAGGAGTGCACTGGAGTTGGACGTTTTCGTGACTGCAAGGAAATTGAGCATTTTAACATCCTGTCATCTATAAATTGGATAAAAACTCACCGTTGCCTTTGATTTTGTTGTATTTGCAACTGGTTCTGTAACCATCTTCCCCGGAAAATCGTAGAAATCCTTGAAAATTTAATTAGGGCAGTTTTTCAGGAGGGATGTTTTTGTTGTTTTCCCAGGGAAGGATCAAAAATTTTAGGTTATGTTTCACTGCTAAAACTTTCTGAGTTGATTATCTGTTTAATTCAATTTTGTAGGTTCCTGAACGCTTTCTGGGATTGCTTTTTCACACCAAAACATTTTCCTGAATTTTCCAGCACTGTTTTGGGGGTTTTGGGGGATTTTTCAACAAAGGGAAAATTGTTTTGGGATATTTTTCCGTGAGAATTTTTTAAAACACGAAAGAGGAATTTATGCAAAACATGCTGAGTGAATCGACGAAAAAAGTGACGTTGTGACGTTGACGTGGCCAGGAAAAGTAACTCTTGGTTTTTTCCTCATTTTTCTCCATTAATTTCCAATTATTTTGTTCTTGGTGAGTACCAAAGGGTTCCCCAACTTCCTGGCTAGATGATCCATTAAAAATTTCCCCAGAAATCTTTGAATTTTCACGTGAAAATCATCTTTGATTTAAGGCTCGAAAGTTTTGCTGGAAAACTCGGGAATTTTTCTTGATTTCTCTGCTATTTATTGTTTTTCCTTAATTAGAATTAATTTAATAAATTCTCTTTTCTACATTTTTAGTCATTTTACTTTCTTTGAGACTTTCCATGGTGTTTAAGGGAAAAGAATTCATGGATTTCATTGAACTTCCGGCCGGTTTTCCTCCAGGCTAGATATTAAGGAAAATCTCCTGGAAAGCTTTTCCTGGGAAACTTTTAATAATTCTTGAGGATGAATTTTCTTCTTAAACATCCTTCAGTCTGAATAGTTTAGAAAGAAAATAATTTAATCCTTCCGCAAAGGAGAAATCGAGAATGAAACAAATTGATAATTTTCCTATTGGAATTTCCCGAGTTTTCCATTTAAGGGAGAATTTTAGAGGTTGAAAAGTAATAAAAGATGATTCTTTCAGGAATTCGTGATCTTCAGGAAGCAAGATGAAGGTCAAGGAACTCCAGAAAACCGTCAACGTGGCATGGTCACCGTTGCAGCAGAATCCCATCTATCTGGCTGCCGGAACAGCTGCCCAGCAGTTGGACACATCCTTCGGGAATACCTCAACACTCGAAATTTTCTCGGTTAACCTCTCAGATCCGGGATATGATATGGAGCTCAAGGGAAGTCAAACGAGCCCCTACAAGTGAGGAATTTTTGTTTTTCTTTTTCTATTCAAAATCTGGGTGGTATTCTAGGATAGAGACACCTTTCAAGATCAAGATAAAAATCAAAATAAAGACCAAGACTGTCGGTATTCTACTTTACGACGAATTATCCAGGAAAGTAAAATCAAAATTTGCGTTATCCTACTTGTCAGTTTCTTGGTTTCAGCTTCGCGCCAAGAAAACTTTAGCGATATCTCTTTCTAACGCATTAATTTTTTTATTACGCTTTCTCGTTTGCTCTCGGATGACAATTCAACGAAATTTAAACACTTCATGGGAATTTCTTCCTTATTGCCATTATATCTAGGAGCCTTGATTGTATAATATCGGCTATTATTCCCAGGCATTATTGCTCCGGGAATGGAATGAATATTGTCGGAGAGGTGCTTTCTGCCTCCAGATTATGATAATTTGGTGGTAACTGATGGGTATGTTACTGCAAAACTTTGAATTTTTCTTAGGAATCGTGGTCACTTCTTCTTGCTATTGATGAAGTGACCTCCGGATTAAGGATCTCATCCCCGGATTGTCACATCCTGGACAATCCTGGGATGCTGGTGCAAAAATGTTTGTTTTTCGCCGGAATTGTGGTCACTCCAACATTACTAATGGGAAGTGACCATAAATCCGGCGAAAAACCCACAATTTTGCACCAGCATCCCCTAATTGTCCAGGGCTTGATAATCCTGGGATGACATTCTCAATCTGGAGGTCACTCCATCATTACCAATCAGGAGTGACCACAATTCCGGCGAAAAACAAACATTTTTGCACCAACATTTCAGGATTGTCCAGGATGTGACAATCCTGGGATGAGATCCCCAATCTGGAGGTCACTTTATCATTACAAAGAAGAAGTGACCACAATTCCAGTGAAAAACAAAAATTTTTTCACCAGCATCCCCTATTTGTCCAGGATTTGATAAGCCTGGTACAACCCGGAGGTCACTCTATCATTAGCAAGATGGAGCGAACACAAATCCGGCAAAAACCCGTCATTTTGCATCTGCATCCCATATTTGTTCAAGAGTTTTCATATCTCCCATTCTGAATTTACTTTGCCTTTACCTCATTTAAAAACCAATTTTTCAAAGGACCCCAAAACCGTCTTTGAATTTAACATAAATCCAAGACATTTTACGTTATAATAAGACCGTAAATCTCTATCGTAGAATACAGAATCTTGGAATATTTTTATCCAAGTCTCTTTTGACAACTCATTTTGTAAATCTTTATTTTGATTTTGATTCGTATCTCAGAATACTAAAAGTCTTGGAAGTTGTATGAAGAAACAAGATTTTTAGGTTATGGTTCGACCGTAAATCTCTATCTTAGAATATCAAATCTTGAAATATTTTGAATTTCCAAGATTATCCTGAAAGTTTCTTGGAATTTTAAAGTACCGTAAAATGGGGTGTATAGGATCACTGGGGTGAATAGAATCAGCAATCTGGGAAAATCTTTAATTGTAAATTTTAACCAAAATATGTTTTTAAATTTTGAAATCATACCACCGAAAGAAACATTAGACTATATAGAGTTAGTTAGTGAATATTAGAATTTTTTTCAAAAAAATTTTTCTTACATTTATTAAATTATAAAAAATGCTGTATTTTACCCTAAATTGGTTGATCCATAAAACTTTACTTGTTCTGAAAAGTACGAAAGTTCTAAAAATATAATTCTACTGCTATTCAACGCTCTTTTTATTCAGGAAAAGAGATTAGTAAAGATATTTTATATAAAAAATTATTTTTTTCTATTTTTAGTGCTTTTTTGATTCCATGTCACTTAATTTAAAAATTTGGGGTGAATAGGATCACTAATTTGCATACTTCAAGGGGCTTCTAAAATGATTATTTGACTAATGTGCTAAAAATGAGATAAGATATGAGATGTACAAGCAAGAAGAATGTTGAATCTGAAGATGTAGCCCTTAACCCTTAATCCTTTAACCCTTTTAGGACCGATTGAACGTTTTCGCAAATATCTCGATTTTGAAAATTTCTTTTTTTAGCTAGTTAATCTTTATTTATTTAGCTAGAAATAATGCAGAACTATGTCCTATTGGTCACTGAATATTTTGAGATCACAAAAGAACATCCCCAAGGACTCACAGGATCAAGAAGGACGAAAAACTGAAAATTCCAAAGTTGAGATTTTTGGTCAAAAATGTCTTATTTGAGTTCAAACTTCCAAAATTTATTTACACGCCATTCCAGAATCTTTGTGGTCCTTAAGGGGTTAAGGACTAATGGAACATTTTCGGATCATAGCTTATTTTTGAAAATGGTGGTGTGCAATCAAAAGAACATGAATTTTGGGGATATCTTATGGTTCTTAAGGGATAAACTCATGCCATTTTCGAAAAAAGCTATGATTAAAAATGTCGCCCTTCGATCCTTAACTGCCTAGGGAACGTAAGGACTCCAGAATGGCGTGAAAATAAATTTTGGAGATTCTTTTGAGTTCTAGTATGACATTTTTTACCAAAAATCCCGATTTTGGAATTTTCGGGTTTTCGTCCTTTTTAATGTTCTTAGTCCTCAAGGATGTCCTTTTGTGATTTAAAAATGTTCAGTTGCCTGGCTAAACTGGTTAAAAATTAAATTGACATTAACTAAAAATGATTTTTCTTACAATAATTAGTGATTTTCCACGTAAAAATCGCAAATAAAATAGGTGATCCCATTCACCCCAAGGTGGGGTGAATAGAATCAGGACTATTTTTTTTTAATTAACGAAAAGGAGCACCGTGCGGTGAAAAAGTGAAATAGTATCCTTAAAGTAGAAGGAAAGACCCATATTTTCGCTCTTATTTCATAGGTCTAGCTCAAATAGTTTTTTAGTTACAGCCTCTCAAAGTTGAAAAGTGATTCTATTCACCCCATTTTACGGTAGAATACCAAATCTTGTTTTTTTTTCTTTATTTTTATCTTTATATTTATCTCAAAATACCGCCACTGACAGAAAAATCTTTTAGCTGTGTTTCTTTCAGACACAGCTTTTGTGTACCGAGCAAAATCGAAAGTCGTCAGATCGGGCTCAAACTTGGGATGAGCACGAATTAGGGTCCCCACATTTCAAAAAACGTATGCGCCAAAAAATTTTTTCCGGCCGGCCGGCCGTCCGTCCGGAACCTTTTGCTAAATTACAAGAGAACGGTAATAGATAGAGACTTGCGGTAAACGGCAAAGTTTAAAAGTCGACTGGAAGACGTCAGATTATGACGTCAAATTTTACCCCCCACCCCCGCGTCCGCCATTTTGAATAACCTCAAAATTTTGTTTTCGCTATATCTCAGCCCCTGTAATAGCTAAAAATCTGAAATTTTGATATGTTGTAGGGGCCATCAATATCTTTCCAACGATACTTCATTTTCGAAAATCGGTCAAGCCGTTTAGTCAATATGGCCGCTACAATTTTTCATCGAAAATCGACCATAACTCGAAAACGGCTTGACCGATTTTGATCAACCCGGGCTCAAATGAAAGATCTCAACAAACCCTACAACTCTCTAGAACATCCGAAGTTTCAAAAGTGATCGCTAGAGGGCCAAAAATCAAAAACAAAATTTTCGATGAGTTTTCGATGAATATCTCGAAAACGCCATTATCGATTTGCTTCATTTTTTGATATGTTATAGCTGACCATATTATCTAGCCCCATGCCAAAAATGAAGAAAATCTATGTCACCGTTCTCGAGATATAGCCTTCCAAAGTTGGCATGTCATATCTTGAGTTCTACAAGTCCGATTTTGATCAACTCAAGTGCAAATGAAAGGTTTCGTGAAGCCCTACAAATGTCTAGAACATTGCAAGTTCGAGAAATGACCGCGAGAGGCGCTAAAGTCAAAATAAAAATTTTCGAAAATTTCGAACTCGAATATTTCGAAAATGCCATTATCGATTTACTTCATATTTTAATATATTATAGTTGAGGTTAAGACCTTTCCAACGATAGCTCAAACTCGAAAATCTATGGAGCCGTTCCCGAGATATGGCGTTTTAAAGATTTCTTGGGGGATGACTTTTTAATTTTTCCCGACTTTGGGCGTATTTAAATTATTTTGCGTTCTAGTTTGCTCTCACAAAATTGGTACACTGAAAGAAACACAGCTCTCGTAAGCTTGGTCAGCTTACCCGTACATTTTTTTTTGTAGATTTCACAAAATAGTCTGGTCCCCTCTTGGTTTTGGTGGAGCCCACTCGAATGGCGTCATTGTTGGTGGCTGCGAAGGGGGGCACCTGCAGGTGTACAGTGCAGGGAAGCTTCTATCGGGCGAGGAAGCTCTCGTGTCGCAGCAGGATAAGCATTCAGGTGCAATCAGGACGCTTGATTTCAATCCCTTCCAAACGAATCTCCTCGCATCGGCGGCAAGTAAATCAGAGATTCTCATTTGGGATCTCAACAACACCGCCACACCCATGACACCCGGTACGAAGACACAGCCCTTTGAGGATGTCCAGAGTGTCGCGTGGAATCGTCAGGTGCAACACATTATGGCGTCTGTCTTCTCGTCGCGATGCATTGTGTGGGATTTGCGGAAAAACGAACCAATTATCAAGCTTTCGGATTCCCAATCACGCGTGCGCTGGCGTCAGATGCAGTGGCATCCGGAGATTGCAACACAGCTCTGGCTGGCTTCGGAGGAGGATCAAGCACCCGTTGTTCAGCTGTGGGATCTCCGCTATGCCACGGCGCCGACGAAATCCCTTCAAATTCACCAACGGGGCGTTCTTGGGCTCACCTGGTGCCCCAAAGATTCGGATTTGATGGTTTCCTGCGGGAAGGATAATAAAATTCTCTGCTGGAATCCCAATTCCACGCGAGCCGAAGGGGAAATCCTCTCAGAGATTGCTTCAACACTCCAGTGGTACAGTGATGTGCAGTGGTGCCCCCGGAATCCCGCCATTGTGGCAGCAGCGAGTCTCGATGGGAATGTCACGGTGTACTCCCTCTTTGGCGGAAGTCAGCAACAGGTGCATACAACGAGCAAAATTGCTGATTCCTTCCCGGGCATGGAAACAATGTCAATCATGCCTGCTCCTCAGCCGGCCACTGTTACCACCTACAGTGACCTCAAGAAGCCCCCAAAGTGGCTAAAACGTCCCGCAGGGGCATCTTTTGCGGTAAATTCCTCCCACAACGTCCTCAAATACCTTCTTTTACTCATTAATCCCCCCTTTTTTTTTCTCCGTTCAGTTTGGAGGGAAACTCGTGACGTTCCAGAGCACAAATCCCCGCCAAGTGACAATTAAGCAACTCATCACAGAACCCGAAATTGTGCAGCGTTCCAATCATCTGGAAACGGTGCTATCGCAGGGAAATTTCCCCGAATACTGCCGGCAGAAGGCAGATCAGACGCAGGATCAATTCACGCGGTATTTGTGGTACTTTGTGAAGGCGAATTTCGATGCTAATCCCCATGGGGAGATGCTGAATCTCCTGGGTTACCATCAAGAAGACATTGCGGCGAAATTCTCAAAGATTGTCCAGTTAAAACAGCAAGATTCCGTTGATCAGCTAACAGATCAAATGGCTGAACTAAGCAGGGTGAGTTTTAACCCCTCTTTATTTAATTTATTTCATTAGTTTTGAGGGGTTTTGCATCCCCACCGAGGATATTTTAATGGATGGAAAATTAAATCTCCACAAAGTTGTTTTAAAATCATTTCTATGCTATGAGAAAAAAACTTCATGCTTCAAAGCGAACGATAAGGAATGATAAAGTGAGGCTGTCGCAATGCCCGGAATAGTTTAGTTATTGCGGTACGCGTAAAATAAGCGTCGAATAAGAATCTATGTTTCATCCCAGTAAACGAAACGTCTGTTCAAATAATGCCCAATCAAATAACATTCAATTTGATTGATTGAATATTGGTAAAAGAATTAGTAAATCTGTTGAATTTTCTTTGGGGAATCAATCAATTTGATCATATTTTGAGAATAAATTGATTGATTTAGGACCATTCGCAAAGGAGTAAGAAAAACGCAACTTTTCTGCAATTAGCGACGTTTCGAATAATTTATATTCATCTTCAGGCTCTATGAATATACAAATTTTACACAGGTGGATTAACACACAGTCTGTTCAATAAATTCCCTACAAAACAATGCTATGGGCTGTTCAAATTAACCTTGCATTGAGGCTCTATCTGGCAAAAGAGCGGCAGCCAATAACAACGTCTTGTCTGAATTCATCAGCCAAAGCAAATTTAATTCATTTAATTCAATCATTGGCAATCACTGATCAATCTTGACTCAATTGAGTCAACAAGTGCTCAATCATGAGTGATGAAATTAGATTAATTAATACCTACCTGAGAAATAAATTGAGTCAGATTCACTGTGGCTTAATCAATTGATAGTGATTTGACTAATCTCAGACCAAATATAATTGATCAATAATTGACCACCTAAGAAGGACTTAAATTGTTTCAATATTGAATAAATTTTGTTTACTGAGCGGCTGATTTTGGATCATTAATCAATTATTAAGTAGTTTTTGCCTGTCTATCAATCAAATTGATCAGCAATTGAGTAGTTATTGTCTAGCAATCAGTTCGATCAATAATTGAGTAATTATTGTCTAGCAATCAGTTCGATAAATAATTGAGTAATTATTGTTTATCAATCACTTCGATCAACAATTGAGTAATTATTGTCTAGCAATCAGTTCGATAAATAATTGAGTAATTATTGACTATCAATCAGATTGACCAGCTATTGATTAGTTATTGACTATCAATCAGATTGATCAGTAATTGAGTAGTTATTGACTATCAATCACTTCGATCAACAATTGAGTAGTTATTGACTATCAATCACTTCGATCAACAATTGAGTAATTATTGTTTATCAATCACTTCGATCAACAATTGAGTAATTATTGTCTAGCAATCAGTTCGATAAATAATTGAGTAATTATTGACTATCAATCAGATTGACCAGCTATTGATTAGTTATTGACTATCAATCAGATTGATCAGTAATTGAGTAGTTATTGACTATCAATCACTTCGATCAACAATTGAGTAGTTATTGACTATCAATCACTTCGATCAACAATTGAGTAATTATTGTTTATCAATCACTTCGATCAACAATTGAGTAATTATTGTCTAGCAATCAGTTCGATAAATAATTGAGTAATTATTGACTATCAATCAGATTGACCAGCTATTGATTAGTTATTGACTATCAATCAGATTGATCAGTAATTGAGTAGTTATTGACTATCAATCACTTCGATCAACAATTGAGTAGTTATTGACTATCAATCACTTCGATCAACAATTGAGTAGTTATTGACTATCAATCAATTCGATCAATAATTGAGCAGTTATAGTCTGTCAATCAGATTGACAAGCAATTGATTAGTTATTGACTATCAATCAGATTGATCAGTAATTGAGTAGTTATTGACTATCAATCACTTCGATCAACAATTGAGTAGTTATTGACTATCAATCACTTCGATCAACAATTGAGTAATTATTGTTTATCAATCACTTCGATCAACAATTGAGTAGTTATTGACTATCAATCAATTCGATCAATAATTGAGCAGTTATAGTCTGTCAATCAGATTGACAAGCAATTGAGTAGTTATTGTCTAGCAATCAGTTCGATAAATAATTGAGTAATTTTTGTCTATCAATCAGATTGACCAGCTATTGATTAGTTATTGTCTATCAATCAGATTGACCAGCAATAGAATAATTATTGTCTAGCAGTCAGTTCGATCAACAATTGAACAATTAAACTTATTTAATATTAATCAGTTCAATCAAGAATTGAGCAGTTACTGTCTGTCAATATGATTGAATGACAATTGAGTATTTATTGTCTATCAATCAGTTCAATAAATAATTGAACAGTTACTGGCTATTAATCAGTTCAATCATCAATTATTCATCAATCAAATTCATCAATAATTTGACCCTCAAGGCCTACAGTGACTCAACATTGAGCAAATAATGTTTAATGGGATGCCATTCTCAACCTGACTCAATTTCAACTCAATTATTGCTCAAATTTTGATCAATTTTATTTACTATGTTGTTAAAAAAAATACTATCCATTAAAATTCCTCAATTTTGTGTTTTTAAATGTAAAAATAAAAATCATTTTCATTATAAAGTGTCTTAAAGATGCACTCTTCATGCTTCCTTTTTTTTTATCTTGTGCTGCTCTCACACAAAACATCTCCCCATCAAACACAAATCTAACCCTTTTGAAAATTAAAAAAATAAATAAATAAAATTCACAAAATTAGAATGAATCAACTGAAACTGAGACAACAGACGAAAGTACTGATATCTCGGTAAGGATCCACAATGTTGCTTTATTAAATCACATTTCATTCATCAAGAATAATATTTCCATGAGTAAAAGTAAAAGTAAAAGAAGTTGCGGAATGTGTGGAGTTGATGTGCAATTGTGGTTGTTTTTAGGGCGTCGACGGGAATACAGTGTTCGATGCAATTGCTGCTGGGCAGAAATTAATTGCGGAGAATGGGGTGAAGGGTCCTCCGGGGGGGTTTAAGATTAAAACAGGTGATGATACTGAGGGGTTAATTTGTCAAGCACTCCTTACGGGTAATTTGGAGGCTGCTGTGGAGCTCTGTATGGAATCTGGGCGTACGACTGAGGGGATAATTGTTGCAATGACCGGTGGGAGTGAATTGCTCGCGAGGACGCAGTATAAGTATCTCAGGAGGCGCGATACGAGCCTCACACACATTATATCGGCATTGATAACGCAGGAGTGGACGGGGGTGGTGAATGAGTGTGCCGTGGAATCGTGGAAGGAGGCCCTGGTGGCTATTTTGACGCACAATAGGCATCAAGCGGAGCCCCTTTGTATTGCTTTGGGGGATCGATTGCTCCAGGAGGCGAAGAATGGTGACAATGATATGGCACAGAATGCAATGCTTTGTTACCTCTGTGCAGGGAGTATTGAGCATCTTGTGGATGCATGGCAGGAGCTGAAGGCGCAAAGGAAGGTCCAAAAGAGGGATAGTGGTGATGGGAATGATATTCAGGATCTTGTGGAGGTTGTTATGCTCCTGCAGAAGGCTATTGAGCAGCAAGGACGTGGTGTTGAGGTGCGGGGGAAGGTGGCAATTGTACTGTCGCACTATGCAAAAATGTTGGTGAGTCAGGGAGCGCTTGAGTCTGCCCTGAGCTATCTGGGGACGACAACTGATGCGGATTTGGTGGATCTCAAGGAGAGACTGTACTTTGCACTTGGCTACAAGCAACAACCGCAAGTTGCTCGTGCCCCAACCACGCAGTACGCAGCAATGCCACGAATGACACCATCTCGGGCATCATTGCCGGGTGCTGCAACACCAGCACAGAACTTCTTTACGCCAACTTCGGTGCCACAACTGCCCCAAATGCCGGCAATGCCCCAAATGCCCCCAACATCGCAATCGTACTTCCAACCACCACCCCAAGTAGCTGCTGTACCCCCACCGCCACAGCTGGATGCCCAACCACCGCGTCCGGCGAGCGCCAGTGGCCCCCAATCGGCAATTTCCAGTGGCGGAGGACTCCACAGCCGTAGCAAATACCTTCTGGATCCATCAGTGCAATCCGGGGTGCCAAGTTATGGGCAAGCATACACCACTCCCGGGGGTTTTGCATCACAAATAACATCCCCACCAGGTGGGCAATTTGGGGGTCAATTTGGGGCGCCACAGCCAAGCTTTTCGCAACCCCAATCGAACTTCTCGCAGCCCCAAAACTTCTCGCAATTCCCATCATTTGCCCCATCGGCTGCTGCTGTACCCTTTGCGCCGCAAACTCAAATGTACACCCCTGATACCCCAGGAAGCATCCCAGCACCCCCACAGGCACAAGTTCCGCCACCACCAGCTGCTGTCCAGAAGAATTCAACGCCACCACCTGGTTGGAATGATCCACCAGCACTCAAATCCAATCGTCAACAAGCGCAGGTAAATTTTAAATTAATTCTCTCATAACGTTTTAAGGGGGGGGGGTCTCTTGGGCAAATTGTTGGAATTGATATATTTTTAATGGTTTTCCGATGTTGGTTACATTTGAAGCCTAATTTTTGAAGAGTTAGAAAAACACTTTTCGCCATCTTGTGAATTTCCGACTTCCACAGAACTGCCCTAAAACACAAAGGTAAGTTTTTCTCAGAATCTACTGGATGGATTTTGATGGGGTAAAAAGTAAATGAAAGAGAACGTGTCAGTAGAAAATGTACCGGAATAGAATTTTGAATTTCCATTCTGGAGCTGAGAAAAATTAAAAAATGTGATTTTTGTTGAGATATTTTTGACGTATTTCCACTTTTCTCAGCCCCAGAATGAAAATTCCGAATTCTATTCCGGTACATTTTCAACTGACACGTTCTCTTTCGTGTACCGGAATAGAATTTTGAATTTCCATTCTGGGGCTGAGAAAAGTGGAAAAATGTGACCTTTGTTCAGATAATTTTAACGTTTTTCCACTTTTCTCAGCCCCAGAATGAAAATTCCGAATTCTATTCCGGTACATTTTCCACTGACATTTTCTCTTTCATTTGCTTTTTACCCCATTAAAATCCATCCAGTAGATCCTGAGAAAAACCTATCTTTGTGTTTTGAGGAAAATCACAAAATGGCGAAAAGTAATTTTCTTACTCTTCAATAATAAGTCTTTAAATGTGGCCAACACCGGAAAGCTGAGTTTAAGAAAAACCCCGAAAAAATTAAAAACATTTAATTTCACCAACTCTCAAAAGAGACCCCCCTTAAATGTTCAAAGAGTGGAATGTTAACCTGCTCTGAAGCAGATGAAGATTCCACAAAAAAAAGAGATTTTTTCGTCCCTTTTATTAATTCTTCTGTAATTTTGTTAATTTTCCAACGTGGAATCAAAGAAATTTCTCTCCTCACAGTTCCACAGTCAAATGTCCGCTCAACACGCTGGCACGCGCCAGTGGTGCAAAATAATTGAGTCCCACAAGAGGGAGGCAACTACTACCACCCTGTGCCCAAAGGTTTGGGTGTGTTTGTTTTGGTTTCATAGTTTTTTCCATTATCTTTTTAACGGAGTTCTTTTCATTCATTGAATTTTTTAATTGTTATTCTTAAAAAAAAATAGAAAGAAAATCACTTAAGAACGCGATGGAAAATATATTCAAAATACAATACAAATTCCCTTTGGGCTGTTGTTGAAAGCTTTTACATACTTTTAGAAGGGAAATTCACAATTTTAGTGTTTGAATGAATAAAAAAATATCAGAAGTTTTTTTTTTCAAGAATTCAGAAGCTCAATAAAACATCCGAAACGAAATAGGAAATTTCAGAAAATTTAAGAATAAATTTGAAACTGAATAGATATTTCAAAAATTCTTTAAGAAATTCAGCAACCTAATAAATCAAAAAAAAACTGAAAGAGAAATAAAGAAAAAATCAGAAACGGTTTAAAAAAAAAATAAGCAATTGTATAAAGTTAATTCTAAAACCGGACTAATCACTTTGAGAAAATAAATTTAAAAAATTAGAAGCGAAATGAAATTTTAAGAATTTTAAGGAATAGATTAAAAAATAGCAAACGAATATAATTCATGAAGATTGAATTAACAATTCAGAAATTAAAAAAAATAATAATAAAATGAAGAGTTTCAAAACAATTTCATAAAAAATAGAAAACAAGGATGAAATTCACTACTAAGGCTGGCTTAGTCTGTTTCTTAAGCTATGCTAATGTTCTTTTAAGCTTATACTAAAATTTTTGGGCCAGACCTAAATTTTTTTCAAAGTCAAACTTAAAGGTTTTACAGTTAGATCTTTCTGAAAAAAGCATTCAATCTCAATTCAGTCGAATCTAACCTTTAAACCTTAAGCCTGGCTTTAAGAATATTAGACCTAGCTTTAAAAAACTTAGACGTGATTCCAAAATTAAAGCCGGGCTTAGTAGTAAATTGCTGCTCAAATAAAAACCAGAATTCTATATTAAAAAGGAACAAGTTGAATAGAAATTTCAGGAATTGGATAAAAAACTTTTAAAAAAAACCTTTTTCAGTAATTATTTTAAAAACTGTTTTATCTGAAAAACTGAAAAAAAAAGTACTGATTCTGAAAAGATTATGCTGAATAACTTTCTGATTTCGTGGGATCTTTTTGAATTAATTGAATTTTTAATAATTCAATTAATTTTGCTGAATTCTCTGAGTTTTGCTGAATTTGTTAGATCTCTCTAAATTCATTAAGTTTTGCAGAGTTCTCTAAATTGTGCTGAATTCATTGAATTTTGCTGAATTCTCTGTTCTTTTCTGAATTTTCTAAAGCATCCAAAGGTCTAAACTTTAGATGCTGAAGTTTTTTCAAATTCTCAATTTTTATTTAATTTAAGTTGCTGAATGCTGAATATTTCGTCAGAAGCTAAATATAAAAAGCTCGTATGAATTTATCTGCTGAATTAATATGAATTTCAAACACTAAATCGTGAATTTTCCGTTTTTGTTCAATTTATAATCCTTTTCTTATAGAAAAAAAAAACTTTTCTCAATGAAAATTCTTGAAAATATTTTGTTTTTTTTAATATTTTCTTCAGCCACCACCGCCAAGTTCATCAATTGCCAATCCCATTACGCATCCTCTGTATCCAGTTGATCCGGCATATGTGGCACAGCCACACAATGGCTATCAGCAGGTTGATGGTGGATCATTTGGGGTGCAGCAGCAGCAGAATGTTATGGGAATGCCGCCACAGCAAATGCCCCAACAAGGATTCAACTATAATCCTCCTGGTGGGAATCAATTCCAGCAGCAGCAGCAATTTCCGGGGCAAATGAGCTTCCAGGGTGGTCAACCACCGGCAAATCTGCAACAGGCACCAACACCACCGCAGAAGGTACCAACGCCTGAGCCACCAAAACCTAAAGCTCCAATCCCGGAGGAGCATATCTACTTGCAGACAGTATTGAATGAATTGCGCACTCAGTGTTGCAATGCTGCAGCTAATCCGGTGAGTTTTGTTTTAGCTGTCAGATAAAAGTCGTCAGATCGGGCTCAAGCTTGGGATGAGCACGAATTAGGGTCCCCATATTCCAAAAATAAAAAATTTATGCACCAAAAATAAATTCAGAGCTAATTTGCAAGAGAACGGTAATAGATAGAGACTTGCGGTAAACGGCAAAGTTTAAATATCGACTGGAAGACATCCGATTATGAGGTCAAATCCACCCCCCGTCCGCCATTTTGAATAACCCACAAATTTTGTATTGCCTATATCTCAGCCCCTGTAATAGCTAAAAATCTGAAATTTTGATATGTTGTAGGGGCCATCAATACCTTTCCAACGATACCTAATTTTTTAAAATCGGTCAAGCCGTTTAGTCAATATGGCCGCAACAATTTTTCATCGAAAATCGACTATAACTCGAAAACGGCTTGACCGATTTTGATCAACCCGGACTCAAATGGTTCCTCCTCCGTAGCCACACCTCCCCTCATATCGTTTGTCAACTGTGTCTATACAATGTGCACTGTGAGTTAATGTTTTATGTTTACCCTGACTTTTTAAGGGTAATTTTATTTAACTTATTTGTGCTGTCCCTATTTAAACCTTTTATAAAATTTAAAATCTGGACCAGTGATAAAGAAACGATCTGTGATATCAAACTGTGATATTACTTTAATAGGAGGGAAGGGATGGGACAAAACGGCTTGGGAGGCCTCAGACAAAGCGGGCCGTCAAATGGCGAGCCAAGTTAGGTGGACAGGATCTGGCAAATACTAGTGCGTGCGGAAAACAAATACACACGCATGCACAGAAATAACACACTAGCCGATCCTAAATGATAATGGCAACCGGGCCACAAGAAACCGGCAATTCCAGCCCAGTGCCGGCCTGGGTTGCAGAAATCTCAACGAACCCTACAACTCTCTAGAACATCCGAAGTTTCAAAAGTGACCGCTAGGGGGCCATAAATCAAAAACAAAATTTTCGATGAGTTTTCGATGAATATCTCGAAAAAGCCATTGTAGATTTTCTTCAAATTTTGATATATTGTAGCTTACTATAACATCTATTTATTAAAAAAAAATTAAATTTATGTCGCCATTTTGAAAATATGGAGTTCTAACTTTGACATGTCATATCTCGGATTCTACAAGTTCGATTTTGATCAAATTAAGCACAATTGAAAGGTTTAGTGAAACCTAAAACAGTAATAAACTTACGTAGAACGTAAGCAAAACGAAGATATAATTTAGAACTTGCTTCAAGTTCTTCAAGTGATTCAAGAAATTCCCGCACATAAGTCATTCACGTTCTTTGGATCATACGCTGTCCCAAACGTGAAGCGCTAAATTTCTTTGAATTTTAATGAATTTAATAGTTTATGCAGGTTAGAAATGCATTAAATTCAAGAAAAAATATACCAAAGAAGCTGTTCTGACTGAGAAGCGTCCTCTGAGAGCATCCATAGAATAAATATTCTGATTAACAGTTAGTTAGAGGATCGAGGTTTCTAACCTCAAAAGTTTAATCTTCATTTTCTCTCAAAAGAAAATATTTTTTCAAGTTTTCTTTCGATGATCTTGAAATACCACAAATGTCTAGAACATTGCAACCTCGAGAAATAAGCGCAAGAGGCGCTAAAATCAAAAACAAAATTTTCGAACTCAAATTGATTCATTAAGACCTTTCAAACAAAAAAAATTATGAAAATCTATGAATCCGTCCTCGAGATATGGCTTTCTAAAGATTTCTTTCTAAAAATCTTTTTTTAATCTACAAATTAGCAAGTAAAGCGGAAGCTGGATGATGTGGCGCGTCGCCTTGAGAGTCTCTATGATCTTTTGCGGGAATACAAGGTGAGAGATTTGGTTGATTTGAGTTGTTTTGTTGAGATTTTAATGTTGATCTTCTTCCCCATTCTCCGTAGCTCGCCCCTAATACCCTGGCGGCGCTCAATCAGCTCGTGCAATTTGTCCAGGTTGGTGACTACGCCAATGGTTTGGCACTACACACGCAAAT
The DNA here is from genome assembly GCF_024334085.1 of Lutzomyia longipalpis. Lineage (NCBI taxonomy): Eukaryota > Metazoa > Arthropoda > Insecta > Diptera > Psychodidae > Lutzomyia > Lutzomyia longipalpis. The sequence goes on from NC_074710.1 coordinate 8,024,538, forward strand.
GTGCTCCGGAGCGGATTTTGCACAAATTGCAACCTTCATGCCGGGCATTAAAGTTCTCCTGCAGACAGCAATGCAGCTGCAGGTGTATTTGCGATGATTAATAATTCGTGCTTTTGCGGGGAAAATATTGTTTATTATACGAATTAATTAAAGAAAAAAAAAGAGAAAATATTATATAAACAAAATTCAAAATTTTTTTTCAATGATTTTTCTCAATTTATCCATTCAGCCTCAGCAACAAGGACTTCATCATCATCCATTGTGATTGTTTCCTCGTGTAATTGAACCTCATCTTTTGAGGTCTTTGCGACATTCCTTGTTCTTGTTGCCTTTGGTTCTTCCTCTTCCTGCTCAACCTGCTCCCCCGTTGAGCGATCAATTTCCGTAAAGAGCTCCCCTTCGTCAACAAGAGGATCCATATTGTGCGCCTCCTTGATGTGATCCTTTACGGAGGAATTGCGTGCGTATGTAGCTCCACAGATGTCACATTTGTACCGCAACCCATTGCAGGGGCGTCGATGCATCTCCATGTGCGTCCGGACGGCGTACAGAGAGGCAAAGGGTCGGTTGCATTCAGTGCAGCTGAATGGCTTCGTGTGGCTATTCTTGTGCCCTGACAACTGCACGGCTGTCTTGAAGGTTTTCGGACAAAACGGGCATTTGTAGTTGCGCTCATCGCTGTGCGTCTTCAGGTGGTGATTGTACACCGCTTGTGCTTTGAATCTGCATCAAAAGAACATTTTTTTTAAATTAATTTATTTGTAAATTATCAATTTATTGTTTGAAAAAAAAATGGGCGCCTGGAGACTCTGGTGCCACCTCCAGGTCATGTGTATTTCCATCCTTGTCTAGGGGAGTGCTAACTGGCTCTCCTTTCAAATGACAAATACACAAAAATTCATTTGAACCCATTTTTGTATGAATTTTACACACTGCAAATTTACTTCCCCCGAAGTATAAGGTGCTAAAATGAAAATTCATTTCGCCATCTACCGTGAACTTTTGGGAAATGCAATTTTAAATTTTTAACGGTTTTCTTATTATTTTCTCTTTTTTGTGAAACGTTTTTGCACTAATTTTAGTTTTTTTTTGTGATAACAAAGAACATTTAGAAAGATTTATATGAGACAAAACTGACTTTTTAATCGTAAAATTATTGTTTCAGTCAAGAGATAGGTAAGCTTTAGTAGGACAAAAAAAATAATCTTTTTAGTCAGGAAAACGTTCAATTTGATCAGTTCAATCGTTCAGTTTGGTCAGAAAATATTTAATTTGGTCAACAAATTTAATGTTCAACTTGTTCAGAGAACGTTCAATTTGAACAGAATACGTTCAATCTTAGTCAGGAAAATATTTTAATTTGATAAGAAATCATTCAATTTAAACGGAAAACAATCTATTTAGTCAGAAAACATTTCAATTTGATCAGAAAAAAATGTTTCATTGTGTCAGAAAACGTTCATTTTGAAAAGAAAATATTTCATTTGATCAGAAAACCTTCAATTTGAATAAAAAGTATTCCATTTGGTCAGAAAAGTTTCAATTTTAGTAAGAAAAATATTTTAATTTGAAAAAAAAAATATTTCATTTGATCAGAATATGTATTCAATTTTAGTCCGAGAATTGTTCAATTTGATCAGAAATCGTTCAATTTTAGTCAGGAAAGCTGTTAAATTTGATTTGATCAGGAAAAGACTCACATTTTTGGTCAGAAATCGTTCAATTTGATAAGAAAACGTTTTGTATTTGAAAATGTTCAATTTAACCCTTTAAGGTCCGCGCCTAAACTGCTGGGCCGATTTTGGAAATTTTGCTGTTTTCCAACTCATTGAGCGTAATTATACAGATTTTAGTCGAAAAAAAATTTTTCCAACTTACGGATTTGCCGGAAAACCTTTGGGTCAGCATATGACCCAATGGACCGCAAGGGATACAAAACACGGATTTTTGATATTCACAATTAAGAAGCACTCTGTGTCCGTGGCCGGTAATGTTACCCCCAAGAAGCCTCGGAAGCACCCTGGGATGAACTATAATGAGATTCAGACCAGGGGGTAGACAAAGCCCTTTTTTACCCGAACACAGCAAATAATGGCGGACGGTTTGCAGAGAAAGTCAATCATAACGCGTCCAGTTATAAGAGTTGGTGTCCCACAACGTGGAAAAGTTTATTTATGCGTTAAAATTGATTTTTGAGCAGTAACTATTAGGCAAAGTTGAATTTTTTTGTGAAATTCAGCAATTTGATGCATAAAAATAGACATATCTCTAGTTCTATAAAACCTACAGAAATTTCGTGACTAGTTTTGGAAAGATCTTGAAATAAGCTATAATTTGACATATATCTCAATGATTTTCAAGGTCACCTCTAGAACACAAAATGGCGGATTTTTGTTTCACAAAAAGAGTTTTTCGCATTTTTCGTCCTCAAGGAATGGCTTTAGAGGTTTCTGATGTTCTAGAAAGTTGTAGATAATTGCAAAACCTTTAATTTGATACCAAATTGAGCAAAATCGGACAAGCGGTTCAAGAGATATGGCTTTTAGAACTTTTCAAATGTAAGAATTTTTCAAATGGCTATATCTTCTAAACGGCGACATAGAATTTCTTCATTTTCGGACTGATGAAAGATATTGAGTCAGGCTACAACATATCAAAATTTAAAAGAAATCGATGATGGCAATTCGGAGATATAGCCCCTTAAAGTTATGCAATTTTTGTTTTTGATTTTAGCGCCTCTTGCGGATATTTTTGAAACTTGGAATGTTCTAGACAGTTGTAGGGCTTCTCAATACCTTTCATTTGATACCAAGATGGTCAAAATCGGTCAAGCCGTTCTCGAGTTATATCGAAAAAACACTTTTTGCTTTGAGCCGCCATATTTGCTAAACGGCTTGACCGATTTTCAAGTATGAATTATTGATGAAAACGTCTCACTGAGCTCTACATCATACTAAAATTTCAGACCTCTAGCTATAAGGGAACTGGTTGACGGTGTTTCAAAATGGCGGACGGCGGCCATCTTGGATTTTAAAAATGTAAAAATATGAAATTTTACACCTACATTTCTATAGAAAACTTCAAACCTGAAGTCTCTATCTGTTACCGTTCTCGAGCTATAAGGCAAAGTTTGGGCGACCGGCCGGCCGGCCGGCCGGATCAAAAATTTTCCTCCACCATTTTCGTAATGTGGGTTGTCTGAAACGTGCTCATACCAAGTTTGAGCCCGATCTGAGGTGGTCGGAAAATCCGACGATTACAATACTTGGTGTTGGCCACGAAGTGGAACACCAACTAATTAAAGGAAGAAAATGACGTCACTTTGTTTCCAAAAAGTGCATCAAAATTTTTAAAATCAGTTTTAGTGCATTAATCTTCGTGAGACACCCCTCAAAAGCTATCATTCGGTAGAATATTAAATTATCTATCCAGTGGTGGTGGATTTTTTCAGATTGAAGCATTTTCCTGGGTGTCTCAGCGAGTGAGCAGTGAATTTCTATGGAAATAGAGTTTTTGTCTACCCCCTGATTCAGACCGACCAGAAGTAGTTTGGTCAGGATTTTCAGTGTCATCCCAGGTAAAGGTTCCTCTAATCACACACCTTGCCACGGTTTTGTGGTTAATTTACCACTTATTTACCACATATTTGAACAAAACTTAACAGAATAGTAAAGGAGAATACCTATTCCTCCATCACAGCACATCCCAGCCAGAGATTCTGGCCAGGAAATCGGTCAAATCACTGAAATTCGGGGCTCATTCAGCCACTCCTCCACACTATAAACACGCACCTTGTCACGGTTTTGCGTTAAATTAACCACTTATTTACCACAAAATTGCATTAAACTTAACACAACACTAAAGGAGGATACCCATCCCTCCATAAGAACACATCCTGGCCAGAGATTCTGGCCAGGAAATCACTCAAATCACTGAAAATCCTGGCTCATCCAGCCACTTCACCGCACTGTTTATGTATGGGAAATGAGTTGTCAAAAATTCCGCGCTTTGTAGGGGTAACTGGGGCAAAAAGTTATATCGCAAGGTTCGGAAAATGGACTGAAACTGCATTTTCCCATTGAGATAGAAAGAAATCGTGTGAGACAAAGTTGTAGCCCGGAAAATTTCCTATAAGACAGTCGTCATTATAAAATTAAAATATTTTCTCGGTACATACCAAAGAAAATATATTTCTCAATTAAAATTAACAAATTACCCCATGTTCCCCTATCCCTTCCCGTCCATTGGGTCATATGCTGACTCAAAAAGTTTGGAAAAGCGTTTTGGAAAATTGGTTCGACTTTCAAGGTTCCCATAAAGCAATTTTTTCTTGTTATTTAGTCTATTTATAAGATTCAAGTCGATTTAGACTATCGGAAAATTATAAAATAGAAAAAAAGACTGATTTTCAAAGTGATGAAAATCGACCAATTTTTTCCAAGTTTGGTGCAAAAAATCGACTATAAAGGAATTTATTGGACGAATCAAAAAAATATGTCTTGAAAGGTTGATCTTTTAGCTTTATACTTTCGAAGAAAGCATCCAAAAATATTAACTAGAAGTATCTCTAAAAAATCATTTTCGTTTTGGGTCAGGGTATGACCCAAAAAACGTTAAAGGGTTAATCAGAAAAAAAATATATTTCATTTTGTGATTTGAGAGGAAGGGTCAGAAAAAGTTCAAATGTGTTTTACACAGATGTTCAAACAGTGGAGATAAAAAAAAATTAATCAGAAAATGTTCAATTTGAAAAGAAAGTATTCCATTTGATCAAAAAAGTTCCAATTTTAATAAAGGAAAACGTGGAAAACGTTCAATTTGATCAGAAATGTGTCAATTTTAACAGAAAAAATGTTTCATTTGGTCAGAAAACATTTTATTTATAAAGAAAATGTTAAATTTAATAAAAAAGAAACTCAATTTCATAAGAAATGTACTGGTAAGCTGACCAAGCTTACGGGAGCTGTGTTTCTTTCAGTGTACCAATTTTGTGAGAGCAAACTAGAACGCAAATTAATTTAAATACGCGCAAAGTCGGGAAAAGTAGAAAAGTCATACCCTAAGAAATCTTTAGAAGGCTATATCTCGAGAACGGATCCATAGATTTTCATAAATTTTTTTTTGTTTTAAAGGTCTCGAAGTCAGCTATAACATATCGAAAACTGAAAAAAATTTATGTCGCCATTTTCGAAAAATTCGAGTTCGAAATTTTCGAAAACTTTGTTTTTGATTTTAGCGCCTCTTGCGGTCATTTCTCGGAGTTGCAATATTCTAGACATTTGTAGGGTTTCACGAAACCTTTCATTTGCGCTTGAGTTGATCAAGATCGGACTTGTAGAACCCGAGATATGACATGCCAACTTTGGAAGGCTATATCTCGAGAACGGATCCATAGATTTTCTTCATTTTTGGCATGAAGCTAGATAATATGGTCAGCTACAACATATGAAAAAATGAAAAAAATTTATGTCGTCGTTTTCGAGATATTCATCGAAAACTAATCGAAAATTTTGTTTTTGATTTTTGGCCCCCTAGCGGTCACTTTTGAAACTTCGGATGTTCTAGAGAGTTGTAGGGTTTGTTGAGATCTTTCATTTGACCCCGGATTGATCAAAATCGGTCAAGCCGTTTTCGAGTTATGGTCGATTTTCGATGAAAAATTGTGGCGGCCATATTGACTAAACGGCTTGACCGATTTTCGAAAATGAGGTATCGTTGGAAAGCTCTTGATGGCCCCTACAACATATCAAAATTTCAGACCTCTAGCTATAATAGGGGCTGAGATATAGCGAAAACAAAATTTTGAGGTTATCCAAAATGGCGGACGGAGGGGTGGGGGGGTGGATTTGACTTCATAATCGGATTTCTTCAGGTCGATATTTAAACTTTGCCGTTTACCGCAAGTCTCTATCTATCACCGTTCTCTCGCAATTTAGCGTTGTACTACGGCCGGACGGACGGACGGCCGGACGGCCGGAAAAAAAAATTTTTGGCGCATACGTTTTTTGGAATGTGGGGACCCTAATTCGTGCTCATCCCAAGTTTGAGCCCGATCTGACGACTTTCGATTTTGCTCGGTACACAAAAGCTGTGTCTGAAAGAAACACAGCTAAAATGATCATTTTCATAAAAAAAAGATGATGACGCCATATTGAAAAGATTTCCGGCACACGCCTCCAAAACTTTTTACTATAAAAAAGCTTTTCAGATGACGTGGCAGGGAGAGAGGGAAAAATTGACAGTTACATGTTATGGTGAAAAATAAAAGACGTGTGTGAAGAAAAAAGTTAAAAAAGTAACTTTAATTCATTGCCACACACTTAGTGTTATTGCTGGAGTTTATCACATGTGGATTAAATTGAATTAAACAGCGAAAAATTGAAGTTTGAGTTCTTACAAAATCCCCACGTGGAGAAAATTTTTTGGCCATCGTGCCGGACAGTTAATCATTGAGAAATTGTCTCATACACAGGTGCGTTTGGGACTCCGCAGAGCAATACGATCGCCCTTAAAAGTGTCCCTACCTGACATTCCTGATTATAGAAATATTTTCCTGACTAAAAGATTAATTTTATGATCAAAGAACGTTCATCTGTTGCAACTGTTTCGAATGGGGCTAAAAACTCAAAGAAGGGTTCAAAAAAGAAGCTAAAAAAGGAATATTTTCCTTTTAAAATTGTCTTGATCATCAGGAAATCCTGGAAAGTGACTCAACTAGCCTCGGGGATAGTTCAAAGGAATGAAAGGAGTTTCAGAAGACTTACCTGCGTCCACAAATGGAGCAAACATACGGCCGAACCATGGTGTGTGTCCTCATGTGGAGTGTTAAGCAGTAAGCTACCCTGAAGGTCTTCCCGCACACCTCACACGCATGAGGTTTCTCTCCTGTGTGAATCCTCTCGTGCTTCACTTTCTCATGGGGCCGGATGAAGGTTTTCTGGCAGTACTGGCACGCATACGGCCGCGGAGTGTCCTTCTTCCGGATCTCCTTGACGTACGTCGTGCGCTCCTGATGAGCATTTGAGTGCATCGTAAAGCTCTCTTCATTGTCGAATTTCTTATTGCAAATCCCGCAGTGGAAGCTGGGCTCTTGGCTGTGCATCCGCATGTGGACTTCCATGAAGGTTTCATCGTATTCCTTTTTGCACGTGCTGCAGTAAAATGTGGCCTTTTCCTCATTTGCATCAGCCTCCCGGACACCACGCAAGTCACTCTGCATGGCCTCCTCGATGGTACGTTGGTGGATGGGTTTGTGCATCTTCATGTGCAGTCGAAGGGATTTGTTATTTGGGAACACTGTGCTGCATTCATTGCATTTGTGCAGCACTTCTATACCCTCGGAGACGTCTTCATTGGCAATAGGATCGGGATTGTCGCATGTGGGGAGCTTCCTTGAATCCGGAGGAGTTTGCCAGAACTTGGGAGTTTTCACGACGCGTGTTTTGAGCGTCATGCGGGATTTTGCCGGCTTTTGCTGCACAACAGTTTTGCTTGATTTAATCTTGGTCTCCTTTGCTGGAGTATTTCCTGACAAGTATTCTATGAGGTAGACAGATGGGGGATCAGGATCTGCAGCTTCTGCTTCCTCCTGCTGAGTACTTTCCTCCTCATCGAGTTGTTCCACTTCAACCTCAGCTTCTTCCTCAGGTGCTTCCTTCTTGGTGGTGGTTTCCCCACCAGCTTCATCATCCATCTCAATTACAACATTCTGCCCATTGTGGAACCTCCGGACGTGTTCCATTACAGATGTGAAGTGCATTTGACAGCTACTACATTCATACATCTCTTCCTCAACGTCCTCCACTGCCTCCACCAAGGGATCCTCATCATGAGCATTCATCCTCCGTGGCAGTTTCCTCTGGTTTTTTCAACGATTTTTCAAATGATGTGCTGCTAAATTCATCCAAAGATTTTTCAACAAAATGTGACGCCACCAACTTCACACACTTGACCAAAAAGCTCTCTCTCCGCGACTATTTTCACTTTTCCCGCAAATATTGAATATTATTTTAGCAAATTTTGAATTTTTAAACTTCCTGGATGAGGTAGAATTGTTCAGGAAGAAGAATAAAAATGATTTTCATTGCTTTTTGCATGAAAAAGTGAATTGAAAAGACATTGGAGATGTCCCCAAATGTTCCTGCAATATTTATGTGAGTAGAGGTCTATTTGGGTTACCTTAATAGAGACTGCAATCAAAATATTGAGGAATTTTGCCTCTTTCCTGGACAATTTGTGGCTCCTGGAGGATTGAGATTCAACGTTAGGGAAATAGAAGTTCTTTGTTTAGAGTTTTGGGAGGAAAAAAAAGCTTCTTCCTGTCGAGAATCAAGTGATTGGGGTCTTCCTAGTGGAAGGATTTACCCGAAGACTTATCAAAGGATTCAATTGAGATACAAGAAGACTACAAAGGACAATCTTGGAGGATCTCTTCGGCAGGAAATCAAAACTATTCAAAACAACTTTTTTATCCAGATTTGGAGGATTTCCTGACACAATACTGATGACTTCCACGTAAGACGCAGAATCTGACCAATTGGCTAATCTCTGTTCCCGGAAGTCTGTGATGAAATCCTGTATGCCCTGAAAACGTCCTAGACACCCTTAAGCTGTAACGAACAATGTTCAAGTTGTCTGAGCTGGTGAAATGGCTGGGATTGACGGAATTTGAGATCTTCACGAATCTCCTGGCTCTCCTTGTCTTCACAATCCTTCTATCCTTGCGTGTTTCAAGCTACCTAAGTGCAGAATATCTCGATTGGTTTGTCATCTTCTCACCACTCTTCTGCGGAGATGCGTGCAATGCCTACTTCTGCTTGATTGTCTGCATCCGGATGTACCTGGAAAGTGATCAGATAAAACGTCGTGCCCTCCATCGACTTCTCTGGAGTACGAATTACATCGTCCTCACGGCTGTCTTCAAGTACCTTCTGTGCTTGAAGCTCTCCGGGCAGATTGGCTTGGAATTCAGTGAAGTCTTCTCACCCATCTTCATCCTCCTCCAGCTCATCGCTGTGCGAGCCTGTCAGCTACCCAACTCTGCATAATCTTCCGGATCATCCTGACTGATTAGAATTGTTACAATTAAAAGTCATTTATTCGATTTCTTTATGTAAATAGAAAGATAATAAATTAATTTCTTTTTTTTTTTGATTTTTCTTAACATTTCAACGGAATTCGAACGTTTGAATGAGAATTTGAATACATCCAACGGTCGACTGGAAGGGATCTCTGGTGCGCAGCAGCTGTTTATTTTCCGTGTGATTGTCCGGCTTGCGAAAATCTTTGATTTTCACTGAAAATTCCCGTGAAAATGCGTCTTGTGGCAACTGTGGGCCTTCTTCTGGCCCTCTGCGTGACCCTGGTGCCTGAATCAGATGCACAGAGTCGTGCAAAGACGGTAAATACGATGAGAATCCCGCGACGACATGGACACGTCATTGATTTTATCCCATTTGGGATGATTTCAGGGTTCCGGGCTTGCGGACAAGGTGCAACAGCTGCTGGATATGAATACAAAGAAATCCGTGCTGCGTCTCAATGGGCAGACATTTAAGGATTTCGTAAAGAGCCCCCCGAGGAATTACTCAATTGTGGTTATGTTTACTGCCCTCTCTCCGTCCAGGCAGTGCGTGATCTGCCGGCATGCCCACGATGAGTTCACCATTGTGGCAAATTCGTATCGCTTCTCACCAGCCTACAGTAGTCGCCTCTTCTTCGCCATGGTGGACTTTGACGAGGGTTCCAGTGTGTTCCAGATGATGCGCCTCAATACCGCCCCCGTTTTCATGCACTTCCCCGCCAAGGGGAAGCCCAAAGGGAGCGACACTATGGACATTCAGCGCGTTGGCTTCTCAGCTGAGGTCATTGCTAAGTGGATTCAGGAACGCACAGACATCCAAATCCGTGTGTTCCGTCCACCAAATTATTCCGGAACTGTGGCTGCTGTCATGCTTGCCGCCCTTGTGGGGGGATTCCTCTATTTGCGCCGGAATAATCTCGATTTTCTCGCCAATAAGCAAATGTGGGGCTTCATTGCATTGTTCTTCTGCTTCGCCATGGTGTCCGGGCAGATGTGGAATCACATCCGGAGCCCACCGTTTGTGCATAAAAGCCAAAATGGGGGTGTTTCCTACATTCACGGATCATCCCAGGGGCAACTTGTCATTGAGACGTACATCGTCATGTTCCTCAATGCTATGATTGTTGCCGGGATGATTCTTCTCACGGAAGCCGGGTACAGCACAGATGCACGGAAGGGGAGGATTATGGCCATTGTGGGGCTCTTCCTCGTTGCCGTCTTCTTCTCACTCATCCTCTCTGTGTTTAGGAGCAAAGCTCAAGGGTATCCCTACAGGTAATGACGGGAAATTCTCTTTTCCTGGAAGATTTATTTAATTAATTTTTTTTTGTTGCAGTTTCCTCTTCAAGTGATTTTCCATCAGGGGGCGATTTTGTGATAAATTTTCCACCGCCAATAAGAATTTATAGCGATGAGAGGAATAAAGTTATCATTTCTCAAACACCCAAAAATGACTTTTTTTTTTTTAATTAGTTGGTATACCACAATCAGATCGGGCTCAAACCTGGTATAAGCACGTTTTAGACATCCCACATTACGTAAATGGTGGTGGAAAGGAAATTTTTGATCCGGCCGGCCTGCCGGCTGGTCGCCTAAACTTTGCCTTATAACTTTCGAACGGTAACAGATAGACTTCCGGTTTGAAGTTTTCTGTAGAAATATGGGTGTAAATTTTCATTTTTTCGCATTTTCAAAATCCAAGATGGCCGCCGTCTGCCATTTTGAAATACCGTCAACCACTTCCCTTATAGCTAGAGGTCTGAAATTTTAGTATGTTGTAGAGCTCAGTGAGACGTTTTCATCGATAATTCATACTTTAAAATCGGTCAAGCCGTTTAGCAAATATGGCGACCTAAAGCAAAAAGTGTTTTTTCAAAATAACTCGAGAACGGCTTGACTGATTTTGACCGTCTTGGTATCAAATCAAAGGTATTGCGAAGCCCTACAACTGTCTAGAACATTTCAAGTTTCAAAAACATCCGCAAGAGGCGCTAAATATAAAAACAAAAATTTGCCTAACTTTAAGGGGCAATATCTTCGAATCCCGATTATCGATTTCTTTTAAATTTTGATATGTTGTAGCTTGACTCAATATCTTTCATCAGTCCGAAAATGAAGAAAATCTATGTCGCCACTTAGAAGATATGGCGATTTGAAAAATTCTTGAATTTGAAAAGTTCTAAGAGCCATATCTCTTGTTCTGCTTGTCCGATTTTGCTCAACTTGGTATCAAATTAAAGGTTTTGCAATTCTCTACAACTTTCTGGAACATCAAAAAATTATTGAACCATTTCTCTTTGACAAAAAATGCCATAAACTATTTTGGTAAAACAAATATCCGTCAAATATTTAGAATAGAATAATTTTCCCACCAAAAAATAAAAAATTTTGCAATTTCAGAGAGGAGAGCATAAATCGGCATAAACCGTGCATAAACAGTGGACAGAGTGGGGCTCGGCACATAGAAGTGGGGAGACTTCTTCGGCTGTTTGAGCATTATTATTTCTAAACAATTCATGTGCGCGGTGAAAGTTACGAAAGAAGAAAAATCAATAGCGCAATCCGCCATGGAGTGTTGACTTTCTCTCTCTCGCTCTTTAAATCTCAAGAAGATTGAGCAATTTTTGCTGCATAAAAAATTTAAATATTTTATGATCCTCCCCGATTCCTTAAGAAATGATTTTTTTAAAAAAATATTTTTAGAGCGCGAAAAGAATTTATTCTCTTCGTGACTTCCTAAGATTCTTGCAGCATTTCTTTGGTCTATTGAAGAAGAAAATAAATTGTCGTCGTTGAAGCCACTGGGTGGGGCTGAATGAATGGGAGAAGAAAGAAGAAAGAAAGGTACGTCGATGGAGTTCAAAATTAGCGGTAGTTTGTTGAAAGTTTCTCAGTGTGGCAGCAGCAAGATTTTGTACACAGCGCACGCGGAAACTTCCAAAAGACGCGATGATCTTCCTCCTGAGCAACATGGAGATGCTGTTCTTCAGCATGGTGGCTGCTGTGACGATTGTGGGCTGCCTCATTGGGGCTGTGGAGCCCCATTTGCCCGCCTTTATTACACAATCCTTCCGCTATGGGAAGCACTCCCTCAAAGATCGTAGGAATCATCTGGTTGCACGTCTGGAAGTTCCCAAATCATCCTTTAGGCATTTTTACGTGTTCGCCCTTGTCTGGTCCACGATGGCTCTCTACCTTGTCTTGCGTACCACAGTGGCTGGAAAGCCAGCTCCAGAGGCACTTGTTACCTTCCTGGACTTTCTCTGTGGCATGAGGCGGACGGAGAAGAGTGAGTAGAGAGCTAATTTCTTGAATTTGAATTTTTTTCACCTGGAAAAGATTTTTGTGCTTTCGCGCGTTTTATTCGCCATTCAGTTTATTTTATTAGGGGAGAATTGGCCAAATTGGCTTTTTAATGTTTGAGGATCTCTCTCTAAAAACAACTCAATTGCTTTCATATTAATTAAATTAAAATTTGGGATCTCAAGAAAAAATAAATGATCGAGCACGAAAGATCCGATCAAGGGGATTTTATCTGGCAAAGAGAGAGTATTTGAAACAGAATATATACTTTTTTAATATTCCGAATGATAAATAATTTGAATCTTGCTGTGAGTGTATAATAGATCTATTCTCAAAATACCCTGATACTGGCAATTTGTTTTCTAAAAATTTAAAATTATAGTGAATAACTTTGAATATTTTGATTTCACAGCCTGGTTAGGCGAAGAATCAGAATAATTTGCTTATATTTCGAATATTTTTCTACAAAATCTGAATCATTTACGAATAATGGTGATCGTGGTGATCATTCCTGATTTTTAAGCTGTTTTAATATAAGTTTTTGACAATTCGGAATTCTTATTGATTATTCCGAATTGTAAATCCCACAATACCAGAATATTACTATAAGATCTAAGTAAAGAGAATACGTAAGTTAATAGAATATAAGTTAATTATTTCTAGGGTATATTCAAATAATTTGAACATTTGCAATGATACAAAAAAACCGAATAATTGCCGTATGTGATGACAAGTTTTCGTATCGCCTTAATTTTAACATTAATATTCGGAATATTGAGGATTATTTCTGGAAAATTCGTTACCTAATAACAGGGGGATGCTCAACCCCAAGAAATCAGTACTTTTCGTGAAAAAGCCGTTGATACCAAACAGACAAAGGGATTAATTCACAATTCCACTTGCATTCGAAACTACATTTAATTAGCTTTCGATTAATCCCTATCTCATCATCCGAATCGACTTATTAATATAAAAAAAAGTAAGTATTTCTCGGGAATCGATCGAGATTGATCAAGATTTGAGAAATTCCTTATACATTCTGTTCAACAAAAAATTAGTTTTCTTCACATAATAGAGGTTATACCATCCCCTTGCCTAATTATAATTACTTATCACTTCGTCACTAATCGCCCTAATCGCTATATACTTTTGTTGTATCTGTCTCAAGACTCCATAAAAAAAACGTTTTATACGACAAATAGAGCCAAAACTGACGAATTGTTGATGGAAAATTTAAAACACTTACTGCCAATTATTCGGAATAAATCCAAAAATTCTGAATATGATATACAAAGATCATTAACATTGAATTTTTTTCTTAAAAAATTCTTTAAAAATTCAAATATCTGTAATTATGTATTTGAAGTAATTTGAATTTCAATACAAATTATTCTGCGAATATTGAACCTATTTTTGACCAGATAATGTCCCCTTAATTCCCCTGAGTATCAATTTAATCATTTAATAGTTAGAACTGATCAAAAATTACATTTTTTTAATAAAATTTTATGCTTAAAAAATTCCAATTTTCAGGCACTTCACTGGAGACTCTCCTGGCCACATTTTGCTTGTTCCTTCAGTGCTGTCGACGCTTCTGGGAAACGCATTTTCTGCAAATTTTCTCACGCACCAGTCGCATCAATATTACCCACTACCTCGTTGGCTACATCCACTACTTTGGTGCCTTTGTTGCCATTTTGGGGCATTCTCAGGGCTTTGTGACTGTCGCGGGGAATGCTGTTATCACACCAGATCACCTCTCATGGAGGATTCTCCTTTCTGGGGCGGTTTTCCTCTACGCCTGGTGGCATCAGTGGCGCTCAAATGTAATCCTGGCGCGTCTACGAATGGATGCAAGTGGGAAGGTTGTGACGGAGAAGCATCTAATGCCAACTGGAGGCTACTTCGAGGTGGTTTCCTCTCCGCACATGATGTTCGAGTGCCTCATGTACATTTCCTTAATTCCAATACTTCGGGGGAATATTGCCTGGCTCTTTGTGACTGCGTGGGTGGTGGCTAATCAGGCACAAGTAGCTCATCTTACCCACGCCTGGTACTTGGAAACTTTTCCCAACTACCCAAAGACACGAAGAGCTCTCATTCCATTTGTTTTCTAAACTCATTTGCAGCTTAAAGATGAACTTTTTCTCTTTTTGAGAGAAAAGAAGAAAAAAAGAGATAAAAGTTCTAGCATTTAATTAATTAGGTTTTTAATGTAAAACAGGGCTTATATTAGGAATCTCCAATGCAGTATTGTCAGTTTATTTTTAATTTTGTTCTTTTTTTAATAAAATTAATAAAGTTAATAAACAATTTTGTACATATTTTTTTGAAGGAATTATTTGGTGCAGTGGGCTAAATCGTTGCATCTATTTCCTCATGAATTTCGTCTTTGAATTTTAGCGTTATGGGTTCAAATCTTACCGCAGTTGGTGTTTAAAAAAAAATGGCGTTCTCTCTAGAATTTTTACTGCCACAAAAATTATTTGACTGCTTTTTCAACTAAAAATAATACAACATTTTTTTTCTTTTTTCTTTTAATTTTACCCATTTTACCCAAGAATGGAAAATATATTGAAAAGAGCTTTAGTAGTTGAATCCCAGGTTGAGCCAAGACCATTAAGTAATTGACCGAATAACGAACTACTAGTCCCGTGTTTTTCTCTGTACTTTAGAGATTGGGTGAGAGTAGAAGAAGAATCTGCTGCTGTAGATTGACTCTTAGGCGCAGAAGTTGATGGGTTCGTTGTCTTAACTCCATCTGTATCCTGCAAGGTTTTTTTTGAAGAATTTTCTGATGATGAGGAATTTTTATCTAACTCTGCTCCTGTTGCTGCCCTTGTTGTATTCTCTAAGTTTTCTTCTTTAAGTGTATCCTTGACCTTCTTTTCTTCATCCTTTACTTCATCAGTCTTCTCTGCTGCCTTAGCTTCCTCCGTTGACGTAGCATCCTGCGTAGATATTGTTTCGTTCGTTGACGTAGCTTCATCCTTTAACATAGTTTGTTCCGACGACGTAGCATTATTCATTGCAACAGTTTCCTCCAAGTCTGACTTTTTTTTATTCTTTTCTTCCTCCTTCTCCTTTTTTCGAGCTTCCTTTATTGAATCCCAACAATTGGCTTCATCTGCCATGTCACAATTATTTCTGTCCGCATTGAACTCCTTACCGATTGGACAAGATTTCAATGTAGCTTCACCTTTTTTGCATTCATAATATCTGTGGAAGTAATTTTATTTTTATTCCTAATTAAAAAATTAAAATTTTCTACTGTCCTTTAAATTTTTAAGGTCCTAAAAGAATGTACTTACGTTGAACAATTCTCTGGATTTGCAACTGAAACCGTGTAAGACGATGTTGTTGCACCTTTGGGACATTCAAACTTTTGTGCATTCGTTTGGAAAGTCAGGCAAAGGAAAATCATTAAAATAACTTTCATTGTTCCTCAGAAAAAATTTCAAAAAAATTACTAATTCTTAGGCATTTGTGCAGTTTTTTTTACACACTGAGTGCTTCAGTTGAAGCTATAAAATTTAAAGAAAAACGTACTGAAAAAGTCATAAAAATGTAGTAATTTTTGTAAAAGAATTTTATTTTCCCAACACACAGGTTGACTCAGAATCTGAACTAATAAATGAAAGAAAAATTAATACCTTAGGCGGGTATTTATAAATGTTGCCAAAGCTCCAAAGTATATAATAAAAAAATTAATTTAATTGCATCTATTTTAATTGTGCAGAAAATAAAGCAAAATTATGGGTTTGTGGAATAGAAATTTTTATTAGGTTTTCTCAAAATTCACTTTTATAATTTTTTTTCTTCATTTTTCTAAGCCCCTTAAAACTCTTAAAACTTATCCTTAACTCCCAAAAATTTAAATGTTTCTTGTTTCCTTTTGGTTGATAATAAAAGTATTCGATTCAGTTGAATTATACATTTTCGTTGCATACTTTTCAATTTCCTTCTTTTTGAGCTTCCCCGTGAAGGTTGTTTGCAAATTATCAACAAAATAAATTCCCCCGCGAAGTTTATGATTATCCGGGAGGTTCTCCTCAACAAGTTTCGAAAGCTCCTTGGCCGTTACATTGGCGTCCTTTTTTCTCGTAACAACTGCAGCTGGTAGTTGGTAGCATTTATCATTTCGTATACCCACAGCAACGGCATCTTGCACGTGTGGATGAGCCTTGATGACTCTCTCAATTTCTGATGCTGAAACATGCGTCATGTAGTACTTGATGACATCCTTGGAACGTCCAACAATGTGTAAGAAGCCATCTTCGTTGTAGAAACCCAAATCTCCGGTTCGGAAGAAGCCTTCTTCGGTGAAGGCATTTTCCGTTTCAACTGGATTCTCCAGATAACCCTTTAAAAAAAACAAAATGGCGCCCAAATGACAGCTGCTAACTCCAGGAAAAACATCTGAAACTAATTCTAAATAAGCAATAAGCACTTACAAACATGTGCTTTGGGGTTTTGAAGCAGAGTTCCCCACTCTGTCCTGGACCAAGGCGTTTTCCTTCATCACTTAGGACGATACCCTGAACGCCATGGAGTAGGCAACCAACACTTATTGGCTTCTCAGGATTAAACTTATACATGGCAATATTCCCAATTTCTGACATCCCATAGGCAATGTAGACGTCAGCATTGGGAATGTAGGGCATCAACTTCTTTGCCAGATCATCCGTTGTTAGACTCCCAGTGAAGAGGAGTTGTTTGATATTTAGCAAACTTGTTGATTTCATTTCGGGCGATTGAAGAGTGAGATTTAGATAGATGGAAGAGACCAACGTGTGTGTTACGTTGTACTTTTCAACGATCTTTAGATAAGTTTCAGGACTAAAATCGTCTGTTGTGATAACACGAGGGACTCCCGCAAAGAGGTGCTTCAAAACATTAACGTAGAAAACGGACCTTAAAGGATAATTTTCAATGAATAAATCCGGTTCATTTTATTTCTGTTAAATTATTCAATTTAAAATTCAAAAAGACGCCATATTTGATGCTCGATTTTTTTTATAAAAAATTTTAGGTTATGTTAGTTTGTAGAGAAGCATTTTTGTAGCTTTAACACTTGGAGGACCCAACATTTGGCACAACGCGGAGGATCAAATTGGTAATAAGTACCAGTTGATAAAATATTCTCAATAATTTATTATTAATCAGTTTATTGAACGAGGATCGAAAGTTTCACTAATTCTTGATCTCCTTCAAGCATTCCTGCACCTAATTACTAAATATTTAATTGAGAAAATCGTTACTGGAAAAAAATTGCGTAGAATCGATGCAAAATTGCCAATTCAAACGACTTTTTTAGCTGCAGTTTTGCTTAATTTATTATTGCGCCTAAATCATCACAAACTTTGATTCTTCAAATAACTTTTTAGTCACTTCCGGCAATAAAATTGGTCCATATTAATGATTTTCACTGGAGAAAAGTGAACAAGAGTACATTATTTGAGAAATATGGGGAAACATAACCTCAAAACCATGGCTGAAATGTATGGGATTTTGACTGGTAATGATTACCAATTTGATCCTCCGCGTTGGATTCTGACTGACCTCAATTATCTTCCAAATAAAAGACTTTTCTCGCGATTTTCTTTCTGCTATCTTAAAGTAATTAAAATTCCCTACACATAGATGCTAAATTCATCGAGATAAGTCCAATAGATTTTATTTTGTGACGATTTTAAGGTTTCAATTGGTACCAATTACCAGTAAAGTCCTCCGAGTGTTAAAAAGAAACATACCAAAAAGGGGGGCAAAAACTAAAGAAACAATCCTCTGGTGAAGTTTCCAAACCATCAAACCAATGCTCCCGAACAAGAGTTTGATAGGGCAGAGCAACTGCCTTAGGTGAGCCAGTTGTTCCCGAAGAGCACACAATTATTTGGTACTCTGATTGAGATCCTTCACTTGTTTCTTCATAAAGTTTTCTGTATAAAAAAATTGTCTGATTATAAAAAGACTCAATCTTTGCCAGCCGGGTAAAATGAATGCTAATGAATCAATTTTTTACATCATCAGCGTATAAAAATTAATTTTTACGCTTTAACACAATGATCCCAGGTAAAATACTTCCCAAAGGTATTTTACGCGACATGTATCAATTAGAGCCACTGGCGTCCAGCAATGTTACCCGGTGGGACCATAGTACAATAGAAAATATTTATTTGAGACAATATTCACTTAAGTGAAACACAAAATATTTTTTAAGAGGTTTTTTTAAAGGTGAAATGAATTAATATTTTCAGAAAAAGATCCCAATATTATACACAGAAAATGATTTTTTTACACCAAGTGTCTGTCGTGAAAGTTAACCCGGCTGATCATAGTCTCTCTGTTAATCATTGAATTCTTATTTTTTCTCTTACCTTAACAATTTCGCAGAATCTCCTTCTCTCATTAGCTCCTCAATATGAAGGTAATTCGACATTTTCTTCCCAAAAACAACAATTGTTGGGTAATTTGGCAATTTCTCCGCAATTTTCTCAATCATTGAAACCATATCGTTGTCACAGAAGATAAATTTGGGTTTTGTGATTTTAAAAATTGAATAAAGTTCATCTAAAATGAATTTTTTTAAAGATAATTTTACACAATTTTTACAGTGATATTTCGCAGTATTAATTCCTTTATTTCTTATCCACATAGAGGATCAATTATTGATCAATCAGATTTTACCAGGAATTGATCAATTTTTGATCAATAATTAATCGATCTATTGACCAACTCATCAATATTGATTTAACGATTTTTGATCTTTATTTGATCAATCCGATCAATTTAATTGAT
Organism: Lutzomyia longipalpis; assembly: GCF_024334085.1. NCBI lineage: Eukaryota > Metazoa > Arthropoda > Insecta > Diptera > Psychodidae > Lutzomyia > Lutzomyia longipalpis. The sequence continues at coordinate 8,043,721 of NC_074710.1, forward strand.
TCAATCATGATTGAGCACTTGTTGACTCAATATTTTGATTTTTTTTCACAACGAAACAAGAAATAAAAGGTGGTTATACTGCGGGACATCAATGTATTTGATCTTCTTTTCTTTACCTTCATTCTGAAACACATCCATTGCATTTGTTGGTGCTTCGAGGAAAAAGCAACCAAGGAGGGCTGGAGCCAAATTATGCCCATTTCTTGCCACAAAACCCACAACATCGCCCCTCTCGCAACCCCTTCGCCTCAAACCACAAGCAATTTTCTCAGCATTTTCAGCTGTTTCAAGATTAGTCATCCGCACACCGTTATCATCGCTAATTTGAATCACTTTCTCAGGATCGCGCTTAAGGACGCCAAGGACAATTCGTCCCAAATTTACTTTATCATTAAATAACCACGCGGGTTTAGCAGGACCACGCCATATTTTTTCTTCAGCAAAGTATTTAGTTTGAGGATTTAGGGACATTTTTGTTCACAAATTCACTTTTTTACAACAGTTCTTTGAGACCTCTTTGAGATGCTACCATCTGGATTTAAATGCTGAACAATACTGAAACACTGAGAGACGAATGATTCGGATATTTTAGGTAGAAAGAACGTAATTTCGAGACGGTTTAAGATAAAATTTATTTATTTTTGCCGAAAGATTAAGATTGTTTGCTGAAATATTTTGGAAGGTGTCGAGAGAAAGAAGACAAAAAAATGGTGTCAAGAACCTCTCTTACTAATCCCATGAAAAGCCTAAATGGAACTATTGTAAATATTTCGTAGCTTTGAAACAGCATAGACTGAAAAAATAATCACTAAAGTCTCGTATTAGGCATGTTTTATATAAGGACTCTTCTGCCTGTGAATGATCATTAGGCGATAAAGAAAGAACGAAAGTTTATGGCTTAAAGGAAATTTAAGAGAATTCATTTGAGCTTGATTTTATCAAAATCGATTGAGTAGAACCGGAGAAAAGGCTACTATTGGTTTGTCCAATATTTACACGGATTTCTAACCTAAAATATTCACGTAAATTCAGTAGAATTTTGATTTTCTGTCTCATTTATCCCCATTGAATGTAATGGTAAAATGTTAGGTTAGAAATTTGTGTAAATATTGAACAACCCAATAAATGAAATAGATTAAGAATTAATTAAACTTTCGATCCTTATTCAAAAAGCAGATTTACAATTAACAAAACAATTAATATTTGGCCTTTTATATTATGTTGGACACTGTGACCATTTAGATCCTCCGCGGTCCTCCAAGTGTTAAAAAAAAACATTCGAGTTGAGAAAAAAATTCCTTTTGAAAAAAAATCCAATATTAAGACGCATGATCTCCTTTTGTCGTTTCCATCAGCACTTGTCGTATTTTTTATACAGATTTTGAAACATTTTTACGACAAGTTCTGCTTCAAGCGGACGCTTCGTTATCTCCCTGTAAACTCTCAAATAAAGCTCTTTTTGTCTTTTTATCTGAAGCACTTTAATAATTTATTGGTAAACTTTTACACACTTTTTTTTCAAGTTTTATTGCAGAGATTAAATATAGGGGAGGTGTGATGCAACGAAATAAATAGTTTTTATTTATTTTTAATAAATAAAAAAGGGATTAATAAATGTATATAGAAAAAAAACAAGAATATTAAGTAACGTAGCCTCGTAAAAAAAAATCACATTTTGCGAGAAAAAAAAAGAGATGAAAAATAAAGAAATGAGAAAGTCTTACTTTTTTGTGGGAATTTTTTTGTAGTTAGTTTGGGGGAGGAGATTAAATTGCACGATTCTGGCGGAGTTTGGGCGCCTATTTGGGGATCAGTCCTCTGGCTTTGGGGTAGGCCGATGTGGACCTCTTGGCGCTGGCTGAGCGTGCAGCAGCTGTTTCAGGGCGGGAGGAACGTGCACGCGAAGCTGCTGGCGCTGCGTCGGGATTGTTCACATTGCGATTGATTATCTTGTCAAGGCGCGACTTCACCTGACTCGTGTAGTTGCTGTGATCTGTGGAAATGTCCAAATCCCCCTCAGTTTGCATTGCCTCCGCCAGGACGGCCTGCAGCGATGCCGACACTTTGGGATTCCTGTACTCAAATGTCGTCCGCAGTGGCATATCCAGTTCGTGCGAAAGGATATTCTCACCGCGATACCGAAGTGTCTCCTGCCCCCCGTGGCGGATCTGCTGCAACGCGTATTCCGACACAGGACGACGACGTGCTGGTTGTGCCACTGGGCGTCGCATTTGCTGCCCATCCATGGCGATTAGGGGGCAGAGATTCCACTCTTCCTGCTCCTCATCGTACCTCGCTTGTGTCGTGAGGCGTGACTTCACTTCGGCCGGCACAAAGTTGTCAATAATCAACAGGAGGCGCTTGAGTTCCTTTATCAGCTCATTCTGTGTCATTTCCAACTCTCTGCGGTCACGATTGTGCTCCTCACGCGTATCCACAAGTTCCTGCTTCAGTGCCACCCATTTGGCGTAGCACTTCTTCAATTTGCGCGTCTTCACGTCAACTTCCTGCTGCAGCGAAGTCACCGTTTCACGAATCTCCAGCGTTGTCTCCTCCTGCAGCTCCAACTGCTGCTGCATCTCAACTTCGCGCTTTTTGCGCTCCGCAATCTCCGACAGTTTCCGCTCAAGCTCCATTTGTCGCTCAGTGTACGTGTCCAGGATATTCCTCCCACCACGCACCAGCTGCCCTTCAAGCTCCTGCAGTTTACTCGCCAGCTGATTTGTCACCTCACGCTCCCGGAGGATTTTCTCTTTGGACTCCTTATCGGCCATTTGCAGCAAATCATTATCCTTGCTATTCTCCTCACCACTCACGTACTCTTCCTCCTCCTCTTCGGCACTTTCCTCCTCCTTCTCGTACTCATGCACACGCTTCTTCTGCTTCCGCCTCCGCGGAAGGCTCCTCTCGCGCTTCTGTCGTTCCTCAATTAGCTGCCGCAGACGCTCGATCTCCGCCTGGTATTCCTTCAATTTTGCATCCTGTGGATCCTCATTCTTCACGGGTTTATTCTGAATTGTCTTAGCACGGCTAGCATAGCGTAGCGTGGTCAGGGTTTCATTGTAGTTGTATTCACTTGGCCCAATGTTGGCAATCATGATGGTCTTGGAATTCCCACCGAGGGAATCCTGCAGGAGGCGCGTCAGCTTTGAATCACGATACGGAATGTGGGGGGAATTCTCAGCAAGCGCTGAGATAACATTACCCAGTGATGAGAGAGCACGATTAATCTTACTGGCTTCCTTTAGGCGCTCCGCTGTGGCTCCGGTCTTTGATTGTCGCTCACTCCCGGCGAGATCAATTAAATTCAACTTGCCAACTTTCACCGTGTTACTGTCCAGTTCGCACATTTCAATTTTAATGAGGAAAATGGCATGAGAGCGTGAGCTGTGTTCATTCATATTCGTATAGCCCACTGTACGATTTTTGTTGCCCTGATTCATTACACTCACCTACAAATAATAATAAGAATAAGAATAAGTCAATCATAACGCGTCCAGTTATAAGAGTTGGTGTCCCACAACGTGTAGAAGTTTATTTATGCGTTGCAATTTAATTTATGAGCTGTATTAGTAGGCAAAGTTGATTTTAGCTGTGTTTCTTTCAGACACAGCTTTTGTGTACCGAGCAAAATCGAAAGTCGTCAGATCGGGCTCAAACTTGGGATGAGCACGAATTAGGGTCCCCACATTCCAAAAAACGTATGCGCCAAAAAAAATTTTTTTCCGGCCGACTGGCCGTCCGGCCGGAACCTATCGCCTAATTGCGAGAGAACGGTGATAGATAGAGACTTGCGGTAAACGGCAAAGTTTAAATATCGACTTGAAGAAATCCAATTATGAGGTCAAATCCACCCCCCCACCCCCCGTCCGCCATTTTGAATAACCTCAAAATTTTGTTTTCGCTATATCTCAGCCGCTATTATAGCTAGAGGGCTGAAATTTTGATATGTTGTAGGGGCCATCAAGAGCTTTTCAACGATACCTCATTTTCAAAAATCGGTCGAGCCGTTTAGTCAATATGGCCGCCACAATTTTTCATAGAAAATCGACCATAACTCGAAAACGGCTTGACCGATTTTAATCAACCAGGGGTCAAATGAAAGATCTCAACAAACCCTACAACTCTCTAGAACATCCGAATTTTCAAAAGTGACCGCTAGGGGGCCAAAAATCAAAAACAAAATTTTCGACGAGTTTTCGATGAATATCTCGAAAACGCCATTATCGATTTGCTTCATTTTTTTAAATGTTGTAGCTGACCATATTATCTAGCTTCATGCCAAAAATGAAGAAAATCTATGTCGCCGTTCTCGAGATATAGCCTTCCAATGTTGGCATGTCATATCTCGGGTTCTACAAGTCCGATCTTGATCAACTCAAGCGCAAATGAAAGGTTTCGTGAAACCCTACAAATGTCTAGAACATTGCAACTTTGAGAAATGACCGCAAGAGGCGCTAAAATCGAAAACAAAGTTTTCGAAAATTTCGAACTCGAATTTTTCGAAAATGGCGACATAAATTTTTTTCATTTTTCGATATGTTATAGCTGACTTCAAGACCTTTCAAACAAAAAAAAATTTATGAAAATCTATGGATCCATTATCGAGATATGGCCTTCTAAAGATTTCTTAGGGTATGACTTTTCTACTTTTCCCGACTTTGCGCGTTTTTAAATTAATTCACGTTCTAGTTTGCTCTCACAAAATTGGTACACTGAAAGAAACACAGCTCTCGTAAGCTTGGTCAGCTTACCAGTACATTTTTTGTGAAATTCAGTATTTTGATGCATAAAAATGGACATACAGTGCCCAGAAAAATAATAGGACCACCAATATAGGTTTTAAATGTACCCCTGACTTCAATCGTCAATATCTCAGGCTGTGGTTAACAGATTTAAAAAAATGGCATAGATTCGGAAAGTTACATTCATCCCCTTTCCAACGATGGTAGATTTTCGTAAATCGATCCATCCGTTCAGCTTCGGAAGAGGATTGAACAGAAAGTGGCATTTTTGGTATGGGTCTACTTGAACGACTGTCAAAAATCAGCTCCTTAACCGATTTTGATCAACCCGGCAGTTTTGGACAGGGGAAGAATGTAGCTTTCATAGTTTTTTGAAATTTTGAAAATCGGACACCCAGAAAAAAAATTAGACGGGTTTTTGTAGGTGCTTCTATTTCGATAATTTAAGGGTGAAAATACTTCATAATTTACACAAAGTTTCATAACAAATTTTTGTTTTTTTTTATGAAAATATTATTTTTGTAAGTTTAAGCCTTTAAATTTTAACCAATTAAATTCAAAATTATTTTTCTCGACACTGTATCTCTGGTTCTATAACACCTACAGGAATTTCTTGACTAATTTTGAAAAGGTCTTGAAATAAGCTATAATTTGAGATAAATTTTGTTACTTTTCAATGTCAAATCCAGAACACAAAATGGCGTCTTTTTGTTTGGTTAAAACTAATGTTGACGCAAATTTACTTTATTGTGACGCAGAAAAAGACTAATGTTGACTCAACTCCCTTATCGCGACTCAAATTTTCCCTTATTTAGACTCGGCCTTTGTCTAATGATGACTCAATTTTTAACTAATGTAGACTCAGCCTTTACCATACAATCTATTAATAAATTTTATTCTATTCTATTAATAAGATTCAGTTTATTTAAAATATTCCGTCTTACTTTTTTTTTAACGTCGCCTTAAGTTAAAAATCGCGGTTACATGAGATATTTTGTAGTACAGATATGTTAAAAAAATTGAGTTTACATTAGGCAAAGGCTTAGTCTAAATAAGGGAAAATTTAAGTCGCGATAAGGGAGTTGAGTCAACATTAGTCTTTTTCTGAGTCACGACTAGATGGAGCCCTTTTTGTTTTACAAAACCATAATTTTTCAAATGGCCATATCTTCTAAACGGCGACATAGATTTTCTTCATTTTCGGACTGGTGAAAGATATTGAGTTAGTCTACAACATATCAAAAATTCAAGGAAGTCTATGATCGGGATTCTGAGAAATTGCCCCTTAAAGTTAGGCAATTTTTGTTTTTGTTTTTAGCGCCTCTTGCGGCCATTTTTGGAACTTGAAATGTTCTAGACAGTTGTAGAGCTTCTTGAAACCTTTCATTTGATACCAAGATGGTCAAAATCGGTCAATCCGTTTTCGAGTTATAGCGAAAGAACACTTTTTGCTTTAAGCCGCCATATTTGCTAAACCGGTTGACCGATTTTCAAGTATGAATTATCGATGAAAACGTCTCACTGAGCTCTACAAAATACTAAAATTTCAGACCTCTAGCTATAAGAGAAGTGGTTGACAGTAGTTCAAAATGGCGGACAGCGGCCATTTTGGATTTCGAAAGTGCGAAAAAATGAAATTTTACACCCACATTTCTATAGAAAACTTCAAACCGGAAGTTTCTATCTGTTACCGTTCTCTAACCGATGTCTAAAACATGCTCATACCAAGTTTGGGTCCGATCTGAGGTGGTCGGTTTTACGGACGATTACAATACTTGGTGTTGACCACGAAGTGGAACACCAACTAATTGTTATTCACATTCCATTCAGATTTACACACTTTATACAATTTTTTCTACAAAGGAAGTTTTGTTTCTTTAATGAAAACTTCCTTCCGGAAGGAGCTGAAAATAGCTCCCGGAAAGACATAGAAAAGCAAGAATTTCCCACTTACCATATCCTCGACATTCTTGCAGAGGACTGAATGCAAATTGGGCACGTACACACCGACATTCTCACGCTCACGAAGCTCCAAACCGCCACGATTTGATGGTTTCAGCAAATCCCGCAGCTCCTCCATGTAGATCTCAAGGTATGACGCTGCCACGAGGAAATTCATATTCTGCGCACGATTTATATGTGCCCAGATTTGTTCAAATGCCCGCGGGATGATTCCCTTGTCCTCCGGGTCCCCGCGCACCCCCTCCATTGTGTACGTCTTCCCCGTGCCCGTCTGCCCGTACGCAAAGACGCAGCAGTTGAAGCCCTCAAGGACAGACGACACCAATGGGCGCACCGTTTCATCGTACAAATTCTGCTGCGTTGCATTTGGCCCGTAAACCGCATCATACGTGAACATCTTCCGGTTCTCCTTCGTGACTTCCTGGGGATTCTGAATCTCAACCACCCCGCGCGCTGGGAACACTTCAACGACCTTCTGGTAATTCCCAGCCTCCTCCTTATTACTCAGCGGACGACATCGCACCACCACCTGAACGCATTCATTCTTAACACCCTGAAAAAGGTGACAAAGAATAAGAATCTTCCCCATTATTGATTTTCCCTCATCCCTCTAAGGCGCCATTACTCCCCCCCAGACTAAGCAATATTTTCATTAACATTTTTCATGGATTTCCAATGAAAACTCACAGCGCTTTTGTGCCTTCCGTGCCTCTCCATTTCCTCAACTAGCACCCTGTGCTATTTTCCTAATGCCCAAAAAGGTTTTTCACTGAGAAATTTTCATTTTTCTCTGACTAGAATTTTTCACACAGCACCCACCATTTGACGTTTTCCGAATGTCATTTATTAGCAGGTACTCACGTGACGTAAAGGCGTAAGAGTGAGAGTAAATGCCCACCGGCGTAAGAGTTAACTGTTTTTCTTTCAAGATTTCCTCGCATTTTCCGCAGAATTTTCCAGCAAAATTCAGTTTTTCGTGCTCAGAAAGCAATTTCGGGTCAATTTGCATTAAAAACTCAGGGAGTTCATGAAAATTGTTTCCGGGAATTTCTGTGAGCCCTTATTTCAGTACAAAACCTCCATTGTGTCCCTCCGGCCATTCCCAAAAAATTTCTGGAGCCCTAAAGATGAATGTTATGCCTAAAATTTGAAGAAAAACTGAGAAAAACACAAAATCGAAAAGCAATTTCGAGGGTTGGAAAATACACTATACTAAGTCGAGTTAGTATAGTCTATTTTTAACGCATTTTTTGATAGCTTTTGATGTCCTTCATCTTCCCTCAAAAGGACAAATTCGAATATTTGTTCCCTACAAAGTTACAGCGAAAACTGTAAAAAGTTTTACATAAGAAGCAATGTAAATCTCAAACTTCAAATCGCTCTCCTGAAAATCAACAAAAATGAGTTAGTATAGTATATTTTCCAACCCTCGATTTCGATTGTACATTAACCCTTTCGTGTCCAACGCGAAACACAAAAATATTGAAACATGCGCTCTTTTATATTACGAAATTTATTCTATGAATGCTCTCAGAAAACTTTTCTCAGTCAACGTCTTCTATGGTCTAGAAGGGGAATCTGGGGTGAAATGGTGAATTTTTGGGAGATAATTTTTCCTGAGTTCCCTGAAAATATTTGAGTTTTCCCATGACAACAATCTTGTAGGAAATTTTCCGGGCTACAACTTTGTCTCAGGCGATTTCTCTCTATCTCAACGTGAAAATGCTTTTTCAGACTATTTTCCAAACCCTTGCACTTTCACCGTTTTGCTCTTACCCCGGGGTAAAATGGTGAATTGCGGTTTTTTGTTCCTTAATCTTAATTTAATGACATTTTAGCAATAAACTGTAATATGTATTGAAAGAGAGATTTGGGTACCAATTAAAACTTTTCTTTTACCAATTAAAACGTTAAATTTAAGAAAATGCCTTTTTTATTTTTTTAGTTTATGAAAATTGATAAGTGATCAAACATCCTAAATTGTATGTAATACTTTATATGATTAAGAAAAAGATGACATGTCCATTAACGGCTGTTGAAAATTTGCGAAGAAAATCATCAAAAAACGCAGCCAAAGAATAAAAGCACTCCTTTTCTGCTCACTAGCGATGTTTCGTCAAATTTATTGACATCCTCAGGCTCTATTAAAGGACATAAACAATTCTATGTCAATACAATTCAACTTCACGGAAAAATAATACAAAAAATTATTTAACTCTTTCTTCTCTAGCTTAACAAAGAAACTTACAGAGCAAGTACGGAGCACTTATGTCACAAAAACATAAAGAAAAGAATGAAACCAACGTTAAACACAACAAGAAAATATTCTTGCATTAAAATAATTTAACGTAAATCTGAGAAATCCAAAATGATTTCCAGCGTTTTCTTTGCGTGAATTTGATGCTTGAAAAAGTAAAATGATTCACGTTTGGGTCAGAACCCAAAAAAACGCGAAAGGGTTAAAGTTCACAAGAAAACATCCATGGAATATGGCGGATAAATCCATTGGAAATGTACTGAATTTTCCAGGAAATTCTTTATGGGGTGTCTGTTTACTTTTTTTTCTCTCTCAAAAATGCTGATAAATATTTTCATCGACGTGTAAATTGAGCATAAAGTGATGCAATAATGCCTTGCATGTGTTCTCTGTGAGTTCCCTACATTTAATTCCTTCTAAAATTGATTAATTGAAAGAAAATTGTTTTTATTAATTTATTTTAGGTTATGTTTGGCAACCACTGTGGTGTTTTGCGGATCTGTAGCCGGAATTATCCTTATTCTCATCCTCCGTGCAATATTACGGGGAAAGCGGAGTCGTAGGGTAAAGGAGGATCCTCAGGGGACCTATATTGGCCTATTTCATCCTTATTGCAATGCTGGGGGTGGTGGAGAACGTGTCCTTTGGTGTGCTGTGCGATGTCTCCTGAAGAAGTTTGTTTTCCTTGATGAGGATTTTTTGAGGGGAATACCTTATAAGTAATTTCCTTAATTTTAGGTATCCAGCATGCAAAATTATCATTTACACGGGAGACATTGGGGTGACACCGAGAGATATCCTGAAGAAGGCAAAAAATACCTTCAATGTGAGTGTTCAGGAGAAGGACGTTGAGTTTGTTTACCTGTACAGGCGGAAGTGGGTGGAAGCAGCTCGATATCCCCATTTTACTCTCCTGGGGCAGAGTTTGGGTTCCATGTGGATGGGTTTGGAGGCAGCATGGAAGTTCCCACCGGATATTTTTATCGATACAATGGGATATGCTTTCACCTTTCCCATTTTCCGCTTCCTCGTGGGTGCCAGTGTTTCCGGGTACGTTCACTACCCCACAATTAGCTCCGATATGCTGAGACGTGTTAAGATGCGCACAATGGCACATAATAATAAAAATTACGTCGCCAAGAATCCTTTTCTCACGTGGATTAAGATTTTCTACTATCGCATGTTTGCAAAGGTAAAAAATATTTTTTATGGTGCTATTCACAAATCTCATGTAAAAAAAAATGATCATGATATTTTTTCCTGACATTTTTTTTGTCATCCCCTCTCACTCCCACTAATGTATTTCCCTATCTTTTATCTTTCTCTGACGCATTTTCACGACATTTTTTTTCATGGCGCATGACTTTTTTTGTGCGTCCAACATGTTCGTCCAATTTTCTCAGTATTTGGCGATATTTTTCCATGGAAAAGTGAAAATTGGCTTTGCTGATGTGTTCTCATTGCCAGGAAAGCAGTGAAAAGCGGAAAATTACGGTCATTTATCCGGAAAATATGTGAAAATGTGCGAAGTGAAAAATCAAAACATTGGGTCTAACTCAGCGACGAAGAAACTCTTGAAATCTTTGAATTTTGTACTTAAAAGGAGTTGATGGCAGAATGTATGAAGGATGATCCTCTATCGCAGAACAATTTTAACCCATTCCATCTTGTAGAGGATCAAAAAACATTGAAGAATCGCGAGAGAAACTCCCCAAAATCCACTGGGATCACATCGAAAAGTGCAAATAAAAATTGCAAAAAAATTCAAATATTGCGACGCCATTCGACGTTTTTTTCCCTATAAAAAATGTTTCAAAAGTTTTCTGTAGACTTGTCGCTCATTTTCTGTAGAGTTTTTTTCTAGTCAAAATAAATGTTTATTTTTTCGTTTCTGGAGTGATTTCTACATCACTCTACATTTCTCTTCTTGGAGTGCGACTCAACGACGGAAAGTCCGGAAAGACAGAAGTGAAGCAAAAATCATTCAAATCTTCATCCGGGTAGGCAGGAAAGGTTGGGAAGGTTTTAAAGAAGCTCAAGAGGTCCCGATGCCACGCTGGTCGAACACAATGGAGTTCCTCCTATTCATTTACTTACTTACTTTTACTTTACGCTAAGTGGGGCCCGGAGACTTACATCTCCTTGTGCACTGCGGCCCATGTGGGCCTATTGTGCATCCCCTTTATTCCTACTCAATTACAATGTTTTTTGTTACAATGTAGATTTTGTAGGGGGAGAGTCCCGTCGGTGGCGACTGCACGGGAAGTTCCGCAATCATTCAGCACTAGACGCTGGGCACTGGTGTTCGTTCGGCAGGCCACACAGTGTAGATCGGTTTTTTACCAGCGTTGTCCCTCCGCCACCAGACTGCTCTGTTCATCTTTGGCTCCGTCCCATATATATAGGAAGTTCCGCAAACGCAGGCACTTACTGTATGCGGCTGCACATTATCGCTGATTGACCGGCACACGACTATGGGACTCTGTCTACTTGTTGCCCTTCCGTCTCGCAGATGGTGCTGATATTGATGTTGGCTCCATCCCGTTGGGGGCAGCAGTCGTCCGAGCAGGAAAGGAATAGCTGTGGAGTAGAAAGGAAAGAAAGGGAAGGAAGCGCCAGGCCAGAAACGGCGAACCGCTGCGGGAATCGAACCCACAACCCCAGTGATGGGTGGTATTGAGTGGCGCTTTAGCTCTCTTTACCACTGGAGCTTCTCCTCCTATTCATTTAAATGTTGCTCCCAAATTGAGGTTATGTTTTCCCGGACTGTTCTATCACTGCACTTTTCTATGTGATCCCAGTGGATATTGGGGAGTTTCTTTCGCGATTCTTCTATTTTTTATGTTCCCCTACAAGATGAGATGGGTTAAGATTGTTCTGCGATAGAGGATCATCTTTCATATACCCGTGCATAAATTCCTTTGAGCCAGGTGTAACTTATAAAAAAATCTGGGAAGCGAATGAAGTTAGGGTACACTTTTTGTAACATAAGGGGATCACATAAAAAAACATTAAAAAAGAACCACGTGACGGATCGGGATGATTTTTTTTTTAAAGTTAGACGGCATTATTAGCTACCATTTGAATCCGAGTTTGTCCACATCGGTCAACCCTAAGCTGAGATATAGTCAAAAGTGTATTTTTTCACTATAGTTCACTAGAATGACTGTTACAACCGAACCGCTTGACCGATTTTCAAAAATTTAGCAGATCTGGAAAGGGAATTAAATTACCTTTCCAACGACTATCTATTCATCAAAATCGGTGCACTAGCGGCCGAGATGCAAGAGGTCAAAGAAAAAAGTGTAATCGTGAAAAATTGGCTTTTACCTAGCTTTATCAAAATGGCTGCCAATAAATAACGGGTTGAGTGTTTTTCAAAAATTTGTCAGTTTTGGAAAGGTGAGAAATGTACCTTTCCAAAACTAATAAATTTTTAAAAATCGGTTGACCACAGCCGGAGATATGGCCACTTGAAATTTGCCTTAAAAAATACACCATTTTTGCTTGCCCGGAAACTTTTTTAGGGTAGTGTACATTTTCACATATTTGGCCGCTAAATGACCATAAATTTCAACTTTTCACTACGTTCCTGGCACTGTGGACTCTTTAGCTAAGCATTTTCCACTTTTCTTTGAAGAATATATTCCCAAATGCCGAGAAAATTGAACGAAAACAACATGTTATGCGCAGGAAAAAAAGCATGCCATGAAAAAAAAATGTGAATATGCGTCAGAGAAAGACGAAAGATAGGGAAATACATTCGTGGGAGTGAGAGGGAATGAAAAAAAAATGTCAGGAAAAAATGTCATGATCAATTTTTTTTACATGAAATTCGTGAATAGCACCATTATTAAGGATTTTTTCTTCATGAATTAATTGATTTTCTTTTTGGAAACAGTTGTACGGTGTTGTGGGACGCTGTGCTGATATAATCATGGTAAATTCCTCATGGACTGAGGGGCATATCAATTCCATTTGGAAGATCCCCCTAAAGACGCATCGTGTGTACCCACCGTGCGATGTGGAGGATCTCAAGAAGATCACTCCCCTTGGGAATGATGCAGAGAGGATTACAATAATGTCCGTTGGGCAATTTCGTCCGGAAAAGGATCATCCGCTACAGCTGCAGGCAATGTATGAATTGCGGTCTCTCCTTGTCAATGATGAACCCCTGTGGAATCGCCTGAGGCTCGTTATTGTGGGTTCGTGTCGGCATGCAGATGACACGGAGAGGATGAAGAATATGCGAGACCTCAGTAAGCACCTCTCGCTGGAGAATAACGTTGAATTCCGCGTGAATGTGACGTACCAGGAGCTACTGCAGTGCTATCAAATGGCCAAAATTGGCATTCACACAATGTGGAATGAGCATTTTGGGATTTCCGTTGTTGAATCCATGGCTGCAGGGCTCATTATGGTGGCAAATAGGTGAGTTTAAAAAATAAATTTAAAAGAAAAAAATCTCTCAAAATGAAATAATTTTCACACAGATCCGGTGGACCATTAATGGATATTGTGGAGACATCTCCGGGTAGTCAGACGGGGTTTCTTGCAGTTGACGCAGTGGAGTATGCACAGTGCATTGCAACAATTCTCTACAATGATGCAGAAGACAATGATAAAATCCGAACGGCTGCAAGGTAAGAAAAGCCATCATACGTGCTTTGAATTTAAAATTCTCTCCTTTGCCACACACACAGCCCCCCCCCCCGCCCCCTTCTTGGCTCCTCCATCACATGGACTTTCCGGGTGAAATTCCTCTAAATCACACGAGATTATCTCACAAACAACACGTACGTGGGATGGGGGGAAGAGATGAAATGAAATTATCTTAAGTTTGCATGTTGTATCCTTTTTCACATTCAACGCCAGCCGCCCCCTCTCCTCTGCACAAAATGTTGGCGGGCAAAGAGCAAAATACTCTCGACATGCTCTCACGATAATTACACAGTGCTCCCACTAAAATGATAGCCACCCCACAGAATCCACCTCAAAACCCATCCGGAAAGATTTGAAATTTCTAATCTAATTTGCAATGAATGAAAAACAATTTCAATATCATGGTTCTCCCACAAAGAGCTTTCCAACATTGAAATTTGTGTCAGGAAAAACAACAATGCAAATTGAGAATCTTACGTGCTTCATAGATAACTTCTTCTCTATTCTAACAATGCATGTAAAGTGATTTATTTAATTTTTTAAAAATATTTAATAAGGAGAATTAATAAAAAGAATTTTACAAAGTTTTTCTATATTGAGATGATAAAGAAATCAAGAAAAGACAAAGAGGATTGACGATGAGGGGTGAAATTTACTAGTCAGAAAGTCTTAAAATTTCTTAAGTGTTCTTCAAATTTTTATTTTTAGTTTTCTTAAACATGTCTTAAGTTTTTGTAAGAAAAATATAAGATTTCTTAAGGTTTTTTTTAAAATCTTTTTCTTTTATTTTTTTCCTAAGCGAAAGTTTAGATTTCTTAAGATTTTTTAGAAAAATAAATTTCTTTAGATTTCTCTTCTAATTTTCTTAAACATGTTTTAAGTTTTTGTAAGCAAAATATAAGAATTCTTTAGGTTTTAAAAAAAATGTTTTTCTTTTAATTTTTTCTTAAGCGAAAGTTTAGAATTCTTAAGATTTTTTAATTTTCTTAAACGAAACTTGAGATTTCTTAAGTTTTCTTCAGTTTTTTTTTAATTTTCTTAAATAGGAATGTCATGTTTTCTAGATTTAAAAAAAAATTTCTTTAGATTTCTGTTTATTTTTTCCTAAGCGTAAGTTGAGATTTCTTAAGATTTTTTTAAAAAATTTCCTTTAGATTATTTTTATTTTTTCGTAAGTGAAAGTTTAGATTGCTTGAGATTTTTCAAAAAAAATATTCTTAAGAATTTTTCAAGTTTTTTTTAAACAAAAGTTAAGAATTATTAAATCTTACCCAAGGAGAGAAATCGCTTGAAAATAGGGAAAATTTTCGAAAATCCGTCGGCAGGGATACGGCGATAATTGGTCAAAATTTCGACGCCTTGACGAAAAATGGGGAATAAAAATCCCAATTTTTCTGTCGAAAGTTCGTCGAAAGCATCTTCCCTATTTCTGCCCAATTGGGAAGCTTTGTCGAAACGTGGCCGACCATATTTCGACGGACCGTCGAAATAGGGCAGAAATAGGGAAAATTTTCGAAAGTATGTCGACATGTATTGCCTTGATTTCCTCATTATTCTTCTCTTTCTCTCCAATGATATTCAATTCAAAAAACGTATTTTTTTATTCTTCTGCTCTTTTCACACATCAGATGATTATATTGGGGCCTCCATGGCGTTATTTTACATGACAACAATAAAATGCCAAGACAAAATGGAACACGATATTAATAAATATTAATATTTTTATATTGCGACTTATCCTGACGCTTGGTCTTTGGAAAACCATGCCACACCCTTTTCCCGTCATGAATATTTGCCATAGGCGATAAAATGCCATTGCATTTCACAAATTCAAATTTTTAATTATATTTTAATTGCACATAAAAAATGAAATTTCCCAAAACCTTGTTGAAAGTATTTTTAAAATTTCTTTACACATCCTGAAACATGTTGGTCAACTTATTTTGGATGCAAAAGTCTCAGATAATTAATAAATCGAATTTAATTTTAGCAAGTAAATTTTTGATTTGCCGCGCACGAATAAGTACGCCATTGAGCTCATTAACCTCTAAACCTTAAAGTCCATCTGTTGACAAAATATGAAATCAAAAATCTGGAGAAGGGCAGAAATTGGGAAGAAATAGGGCAAAAATTGGGAAGATTGTCGAAAGCATGTCGAATATTAGTCGACAAGTTGCCTTATTTTTTCCCAATATTTAAGGAAATGGAGGAAGGAAAAATTTCGACAGACTGTCGACACCCAATTCCCTATTGGGAAGAGGGTCGAAACTTTTTCGAAATATTTTCCACTTGGGCTGCCCAATTTTTTTACTTAAAAATAGGGCAGAAATTGGGCTGATTGATAGGGAAATATCCCGAATATATTTCGAAAGATGATTTCCTTCCAAAATAGGGCAGCTTTACATATTTTGGAAATTATTTCGACATAGGGCAGCATTTGGGAAAGTAGGTCTCGTTGGGTTAATTCTGATTTTTTGAAGATTTTTCTTGAACGTCTTTGGGCATGGAAATTCGTAAAAATAATCGAAAAACATGTATTTAGCCCCGATCTAGTCTGATTATCTTAACTTTTGCTTGAGAAAACTTATGTAAGTCTTTGGAAATTAAAAAAAAAAATCTTTGAAAATCGTTAAAAAAAATTTTAAGAACTCTAAACTTCCGCTTAAAAAAAGAAAATTTAAGACATATTGAGGAAAGTGAGACAAATTAAGAAATCTTAAGACTGTCTGACTAGTGAATCTCACTCAAGGTTAAAGTAGCAAAATCTCTTATAAAAATTTTTTTAATGTTTTTTTTTAGCCTCGAATGTTTTTAAAAGTTCTCATTGGATAAAGTGAGCTATTGAATTATTTAATTCTTTTAGTTGTGAAATCATTTCAGTTAGACATTCAACAAGCTAGAAAATTATTAATAATATTATTATTATTGGGCCTTATTCAGCGACCAAGAAATCTTTGAAATTCGCTTGAAATTTCAGTACAAAATTCAAAGATTTCAAGGGTTTTTCTTGGTTTCTGAATAAGGTCCATTACTGGGCTTTTTTTATTAACCTTTTGGGGATTCAAACACCCTCCCTAGAGCTCTACTAACGTATATTTTATTTTGCAATTCCTGCAACACGATAAGTCAATCTCTTAATTTTAAAGTTAAAGGAAATATAAAGTCAGATAAAATATTAGTTTTTCTTACCCCATAAGGGGTGAGTATAAATTTCCTTTTAATCCAAGGTTATACCTTTATTGATTTGGGGAAATTAAATATTTATCACATTAACTTGCAACTGTGCGTGAAAAGCCGCACAGCAAGACACACCAGATAAAAATGAAAGATATCCCAATGAAACTTTCATGAGGCAATCAAAAATCTTCTTGTATCTCTGTGGGGTTGTTTTTTTTTTGTTCGTCGTCGTTTTTTTTTCTTCTTCTCAATGCTCCCAGTGGGGCTATATACCTACGTTAGAGTCCCCCTGTAACCCCAGGTCCCATCCTCTTCGTTCTCTCTGGGAAAAAATGATGGTTTGGGGCGGTTACAAAATGATTTTAATGTGCCACATAATTCCTATTGTTGAACATTTTTGGTCTGCAGAATGACCTCCTCGTTGACTTTCTTTTCATTTGGCGTTTTGCTCATATTTTTTTTTTCACCACCACCCCCATCCTCTACCCATCCCCTCACCATGTTCACCTGCTTTTTCTCCTGGAAAGTCTTACGATGGAAAAAAAGGTGGTTTTTCCACCCATTTTGTGCTACTCATCCCCTCACCCACAACTTGCACAGTTCCTGCTGAGCTGATGATAATGGGCAGTTGTTGGGGGGTGTTGGTGGTGAATTAGGGTGGGGTGGTTGAGGTGGAAATAACTGTAATTGATTTTTATGTATTTCACTGACTGGAGGGTTGGTTTTTCTCATCACGAGACTCCATCGTTGTGTTCGTTTTTATACCTGTCCTTCGTTTTAGGTCTTTCTTCTCTGCCCTTTAGCACTAAGTTCATGTTTACAAACTGTGAGAGCATTTGTTGGGAGTATAAGGGGTCATATACGGGGTATATTGTTGATGATGACTGCCGCTTCTTTTTCACGTGTGATTTTTTTTTCATTTTCTGAGAAGTACTAGAAGGTTGGCTTTTGCTATGTTTTTTTTCGTTTAGTTTTCTTTTTTAGAACTGATTTGTTTTTTATATAGGTTTTATTGGAATGTTTGTTTTAATTATTTTAAGGAAATTTTTGATATTTTCTAATCAATGAAACTGTTCGGATTTGTATTAGAATTTATGTAAAATAAAATGGGTACGAGAAGTTAGGTAGTTTTCAGGGACCAAGTAAATCCTAAAAATTTCAAGAATATCTTCTAAAATTTTAAGGATTTCTTGGTCGCTGAGTCGGACTCAATATCTTAAATTAAGAGAAATTATAGAGAGTCAGTTTACCTAATATGGAGTATTTTTGTTAAATTCTTTTTTTTATCGTTTTGGTTTTCATTTTTAATTCTTTTCGCTGGATAGTGAGTCAGAATCGACGAGACGCTATCATTTTCAATTATTCTTAGTTTTTTGAAAATGTTTTTTAAACCTACTTCTTCTGTTTTCTCTAAACTTCCGGCTTGTCTTTACTTCGTTTTATTTTTTTCTTTTAATATTTTTTTCTAACTAATTTTCGCATTCTGTCAACGTTTTTTTTTTGTTGAAATTTTCACTTTGTTTTTTTTTCTCTTTCTTCTGTCAAGACATAACGTTTTCGTCTGATAGACTTTCTTAGGAATTAGATAATCAGCTTTTCCTTCTCAGAATGATTTTCTTAACTAACGACTCTTTCATGCAAGAAGTTTTAAAATAAAAACCTTTTTGTCTCAATTTAATGCCCTCATAGTTAACAAAGAAGTTTTTCGAGTGTCCGGTGTTACAAATTAATAAACTTTAATTTGGCAAGGATCGTTTTTAAATTAATGATTTCTAGGAAAATATTAAATCTACCTCGTTGCATATATGTACATAATTAATATTGTATGGAGATAAACGTCAAAGTAGTCAACGTACTACATAATACATACCATTTACTGGGTGGGGATGTGGAAGACGAAAAAGCACATTCATAGTCAGTCGTCAATTTAAATGTAATTTAGGGAATTTATTTAAAGCCAAACACGATACAAACATTAGCTCTCGTGGGGAACTTGATAGCATTTTTACCTTCATAATGTATTATTTACCTCTATTTTTTACATACATATGTACATAATACATAGTTCCCTCACTTCCAAATCACATATATTTTTCACACATCAAATTACAGAGAGACGTGTGGCCACGAGGAAAGAGCTGAGTATTAATTGATTTTTTTTTCACATCTAATTCATCGTTGTACGACAAAATAGAGCTGAACTCACTCGTTTTTTTTATGCGATTCATTGTTTTGTAAAAATGGGAACACAAAAGTACAAATAGGTATCATTAGGAAGGAATACAGAAAGGTTAAATATATAGTTTTATTTTCCAATTAAAGGAGGGATAAATAAAATATTCCTCAAGGCAATAATTCTTTTAATTGTAAAAAAAATATAAGAATAAATTTATTTAAATGCAAAAGCTCAGCAAACAATAATAAAAAGCAAAAATACAGCGCAGTAATTCCGAAAAAAATGCAGAAATGGAGGGAAATATACTATTAAGGGTTGGGGATGGGGGAAAATTCACTGCGAGTTTATAGAGCCGGAAATTCCTCTTAGAAACACCTTAATCATACGAAAATCGGGGAAAGAAAATAAAAATGTCAGAATATGATATAAATTCTGCGAAAGAGCAGAAGAATTCGCCTGCACCCTTTTTTTCTTCGCTTCTTCTTCACCACCTCATCCCTTTTTTTGGGTGGGTGGAGAAAGGGGATTTTCAAACCGAGGTCACCAATAAATAGCTGGGTGCTGGGTTAAATTGAGGTAAATCCTATACATATCATCCAGAAGAAAATCGCTCTCTTCTTTTGGGATTTAACTCCCCGAAAAACCATCCCCTGTTGGGGCTAAAAAAAAATGTAATATCTGTGAGAGAGAGAAAACTCCCTTCATACACCAATTCCCACTTTATAATCTTTTTCCAATGTATCTCTGGCTCACATCTCTCGTTCGTTTTATTAAAGCTCACACTCTGAGAGCTTTTTTTTCATATACATACCGTACTATTTCATTTCTTTCCTCAAATGCTACTTTATTCCACATTCTTTCTCATTTATGACAGGGCTATTGGGAATATATGCATTTGGGGATAAGCATTTGGGGGATAAGTCTAAAAGAAATTAATGCTTGAGATTTATTTATTTTTTTTAGAATAAAAGCTCTGAATATGCTTGATATTTTACGTTTCTTTCTATGGGCGGAATTCACTGCTCAGACGGGCTTAAAATTTTAAGTCAGTTTTTAAGTAGGTCTTAAGGTTTTTTTGTCATTTTTTTTTAAGTCTGACTTTAAATTTTTAAGTCGGATCTGAATTTTCCTGCGTCGTCCTGGAAAATATGTAAGATTTTGTGATTAAAGAACTTGAATTTGATTAAAAAGAAAATAAAAAAATAAAATAAAATAAATAAAGAAAATAAAAATATTGTATAATGATGTCATAGACTTAACTTGTATAAATTCTTGATCTCTATTTAATGCAATTAAAGATTTATTTTTAATCAAATTCAAGTTCTTTAATCAGAACGTCTTACATATTTTCCAGGAAAATTCAGGAAAATCAAGGCCCGACTTAAAAATTTTAAAACCGACTTAAAGATTTTAAGCCAGACTTAAAAAAACTGACTTAAAACCTCAAGACTGAGTTAAAAACAGACTTAAAATTTTAAGTCCGACTGAGTAGTAAATTCCGCCCTATATTTCTATGTAGAAATTAAAATTCTAAATTAACGCTTTGAATCGACGGAATTTTCTAACCTATTTTTTTTTAGGAAAATAGCCGAATATAATATTTTTTAGTAGAAATGTGTGTCCCTGCTATGCGGACTGTAAAGAAAGTAAACCTAAAGAAAAGTTTTTTTTACTCTGAAATAAAATCACAACGCAAGAAAGGAAAATACTTTTTCGATACAATTTTCTTACTGAATTTCCAAACAGAATACATTAGGTAAGAATTTCTTGTTCTTTTATAGCGTGAAATATGTCTCGACTAAAATGTTTTAAAGTTCAAATTTTTCTTAGATTGATACAAATCGACTTTATAGACAATTAAAAAACCTCCCGATAACCTGCTTGAAGACAAGGAAGAATATTTCTTACTATTCTGCTTAAATTGTATGGCTCGAACACTAGAATTATTATATTATAGCACAAAATGTGTCTCGGCTATACCAGCTATTAGTTTTAAAAGTATTTAATTTTTAAATCAAATAATACGAGCCTAATAAATTATTCTTTTTCTTTTACAAGATTGAAATTCTTTTAGTACCGCATTAAAAAAAAGAAATTATCCAGAAAAACGTTTTATTTTCTTCAAAGACTAAAGAACACAGAGTGGGGAAAAAACTTAAATTTAGTTGGTGTCGTTTGAAAAGCTATCTGTTAAATAAATCTCACAAAATCAGGATTAACCCTATATATGGGATTTCTTTTAGTTTTTTCCTATAAACACCCAGTCCTGGGAAAATCCCTCGTTATGCGATAGGAAAAAAGCACGGCGTGAAAAAAGTGAAGAGCACGGAAAGTTCTATCATTGACCGTTTTAATGGGGGAGAAAAACAAAGTTGTGTTCTAAATAAAATATTTAGCTAAAGGAAGATGTTTGAAAAAAAGGAAGTACTTTAAAGAAAAAAAAATCAACGAAGAATGAAAGGTGTGAGTTTGAAAGAGAAAATGAAACATAGCGAAAAGAGAGAAAAAAAAAAAGATTTGGCGAAAAAGTTTCCTTTCAAACATCATCATTTTCTTTCACACACCCCCACGAGAAAAACACGCATCTGAACATGTTGTGTCGGTTTCTCTTCTCACAAAGCAAACAAACCTCCGCAGTTCACGTGCGGAAGGATTTTTCAATACCCCAGAGAAGTGGGGTTGTTTTTTTTTCTCTTTGCAGTCATTTTTGCTAGACTTGAGATTTATAAAGCAAATTCAGTGCAGTTTTGTACTTTCTCCCACATGCCTGGAAGATGGAAATTTCAAACAATAACCAACTTGAATAACCTTCTTTCAGTATCTAAATCATCTACAGACTATTCTATTAAAGATTCAAGATTTCTGGCAATTGGGGGAAAATAATGAGTTTTTGTAGGGAAGACCGGGGAAAAAAAAGTCAATTTGCAGGATTCCGCAAAGGCAAGAAATTTTCCTCAATAAGTCATTCCTATAGGAAATTTCCTGGCCTACAACTTTGTCTCAGACCATTTTTCTCTATCTCCACGGGAAATATGAGTTTTCGAGCTTTCCCTGAATCCTTCCACTTCTGACTTTTTTTTAAACTCGGCGGGTAAATTTAGTCACCAGTGGGGTAAATCAAGTCGATGAATTAGTTCACTTTTGTTTATGTTGAAACTTTTTTTTTAGCTGGAAGACATAATAGTTAAGAAAAAATCCCGTAGAAAGAGGTCAAAAACCTTCCTTTTCATTGGAGTTATTTTTAAATTAAAATTAAAAAAAAAACATCAAGAGAAGCATTGAAGCATATGCTTTATTTACTTAAAACTTAAAAAAAGAATAAAGTACCTACTCGATTTTTATCGATCTGATTGTATATTTTTTATTGATAATTTTATTGTTTGTTCATTCATTTCTGCTTAATTTTTTAATGGATTTCGCCATTTTTTTCAAATAAATATTTTACTCATAAAATGAACGTACAAAAAGAATGATGAGGAGCGATGGAAAGGTTTTGTGATGGTGGTTGTGGGCATTTTTTTTGTGCACAATTCATTGCACTTTCAATCAATTAATTAATATTTTATAAATTTATAAATAAATAAAAAAAAACCAGGTATAGAATTTGATTGAAAATATATCCCTTTTACGATATAGGGTTAAAACTTTTACGTTTTGAGGAACAATTTACGAAAAATTGTGATTAAAGAATGATAATTGACTAAATAGAGCAAAGTTCGTAACTGTAACCAGGCTTTGAATTATTGTAAGGCATAGTCAAATACTCAAGAAAACTGCGATAATTTTCTGAAAAAAAGGTTGGGAAACATACGAATTTTCCCGGTCGATTAATTTCTCAATTTGTAAAATAAAATTATTCGGATCTTTGGAAATATTAGTTTTTAATCCTAAAATGGCTCACTTAGAAAAGCAGAAGCCTAAAAAAATGTTTAATTTAAACCCAAAAAATGTGTAAATTTAAGCCGAGAAGGCATATAGTTTTAAGTCTAAAAAAGTGAGTAAATTCAATTAGAGAAATTCGAGGGCTGCATTGTAAAACCGGCTAAGTCAGTTCGGAGCTCATACCGACTTAGCCGGTTTTACAATGCAGCCCTCGAATTACTAAATTCAATCCGAAAAAAATATTATTTGGCTTTGAGTTCTTAAAAAAAAATAGATTTGGAAGTCAAAGCCTAAAAAATATTTAATTTCAACTCAAAGAAGATTAAATTCGAGCCTAAAAGGGACTAAATTCAAGCCTAAAAAATAGTAAATTCATGACGAATGGCAAGGGGATGTCACTTCCTTTAAAATACATGTAACCTCATGAGGCAATTTGACAGTTTGACACACAAATGTATGAAAATTTTTTCGATAGTATCGATATTTTACCGACTCGCGAGAATTTTTTCTTTACTTTTCGTACATTAATAGGTCGATCCGGATGATGAAATAGGGATTAATCGAAAGCTTAGGGGTGGAACTTTGTACATTAATCCATTTTTCTGACCGGTATCGAACGAAGCTTCGAAAATATCGGAGTCAAGCATGCCCCTGCCGAAAGGTAAAGATTACTAAAATCATTTTTCGATTTCGAATTATTCGATTTTTAGTAAGAGTTGTGAATGAAAATATTCAGATCTTCGGAAATATTTGAATTATTTTCAAAAAAAAAACCAAAATATTCGACAGATAAGATGATTGCAATTGTAGGGGTTTGGGGTAGATTCTGATAAAATCTTTTCTTTTCTAACAATTGAAAAAATTCTGTAACATTTTGACAAATGGGTGTTTTTAAATCGTTCTAGAAATGAAAAACGAAGAATTTTTTGTTCTAGAAAACAGTCGGAAAGAACTTTAAAGAGCCTCGGAAAAGTAATTTTCTTCCAGAAACCCACTTAAAGAAAGAAATAAAATGTCAAAATTTTATAAGATTATTTCCAGAATATTAAATATTTTATAACTGATGAATTTGTAAGAAAAGAATAGATTTTTATCAGAATCCACCCATTATTTTAATTTTTTCTTTCGCTTCATAATTTGTAGGTTTTTCTTGATTCCCTTTCTTGTTTACTGGATTTGGCCGATATGTAAAATGAATTCAAACAGAATACTTAATGTCTCTAGTTTCACTAATAAATCAAATTGCAACGCATACGTATTTCTCATTTTGAGAATGAATGACTATACATAAAGTCTACGCAGCGTGCTTTGAATTTCTCTTTATTCGAATGTTATTTTTTTTTATTCAACACATATCCATGTTTAATTACATATGCTTCCAATTACCGGAGTTTTTTTTTGAGCTTCCTATCGCAGTTTCAATTAAAATTTTCCTTTTTTTTTAGCACAACCAACAACGCTCGGGGAGGCAATTAATTTTCATCAAAATATAGGTTTTTTTGACTATGTTTTGAGATATGGTTTAGTGTAAATTAATAAAATATTTTAATTTAATTTTAATAAAATCATCAGCATTTTATCAAGAACTATATTGCTGTTGACCCAAAACCCCAATTGCATGTGAGAAAATCTCATTTGAAGCTGGAAAATATAAAAGAAAATTTCACAATAAGATTGTTTAGAATTTGTATACGGAAGGAACTTTCTTCGGGTTTGTTTTTTTATTTAATAAAATTCAATTTAATATTGAATTATTTGGTATTAATTTAATAGTTTTTAGTCAGTTTGTATTTACTTTAATAGCACGTTTGATTGATAATTCCTGAAAGAGGTGCGAGAAATAGAGTAGTGAAAATAGAGCATTGTGAGGATTTTATTAAGCTCCCAAGTCGTCACACTTTCATTCTCACTCCTTTGTAACATTTCCATTCTTTTAGCGACTTTTTCCTTCACTTTATACACTCTCACGCTTTTGTTGATTCACTTATTTTTTTCTGCAGTATTTCTTATTCATATGTCTTCCTTCTAGGGCATCAGTGGATCGTTTCTCGGAGTTGGAGTTTGAAAGTGCATTTTTACGAGTGATTGCACCTCTCATTGAAGTTGATGCACCATCGAAACATGAATAAGATGGAAATTCATAGCACATCACGGAGTTGGTACAGGGAGAAGGGGTGAGGGAGTGGGTGTGACAATGAGTATATGGTGCAGAAAAAAATGGGAGGAAATACAATAACAAATTCCCTATGTACGCTACATTTTCTCTTAAAACCTTAAATCTACATCCTCTCACTTTTATCCACTTTTTTTTTCTACTGTCTCTCTATATTTATTTTTACCTCCTTATCAATATATTTGGAGTTCTTGTTGCAATAAGAGAATCTTGCTGCAATTCCCTCCACCTCATGCTCGACCTCCGTTCCACAGTGCAAAAAGAAGTGAATATTTTGTTGCGAAAAAAAGGAGGCACTACAGAGGAAAATATGAAATTCAATTTTTCTGAGGAGGGTGCCCCTTGCAATAAAAATATATCGAAGTTCAATTGGAAACAACAATATATGTGCAATGTGCATAGATCGAGGGGTAAGTTATGACAGGAAATGAAATTTTTTCCTAGAAGAATGTTCAATATAGGAGATAAATGGAGATGTAATTGGAAAATGGTGATTTCAATTTGCGATTGGATAATTGGAAAGGTTTTAAAAATTGAAAAGAAGGGATGTTTGTAAGGGGGTGGAAAAAAATGCTTCCCTGCTCAAAATACAATGAAAAATGATTTTCTCGTTTTACCAAAAAAAAATTAAACATAAAAAATAGAAATAATTTAATCAAACTTTAATAATTTAATTAAATTTAAAATAATTCTTAATATAATAATGATATTGTGTGACGTTTAGAAGAAAAGATCAATAAAACTTATTCAATATGATGATTTTTTCTTTTAATAGAGGTGCATTGTTTAATTCAAACGATTCAATCTGTTAAAAATTAGGTACAGTGGTGCTTCGTATTAACGTCTTTTAATTTTTACTTTGAATCAGTATGGGGGATTTTTTTTTAAAAATTATCATGTGCGTTTTGAACTCAATCTAAGAAAGTTTTCCTAAGTAAAATTACTTAAACGATTACTACACACAGAAAAAAAATGACCAGAAATGGTAGTGAAATCGTCAATTTTGCGGGTGAGTCACTCGCA
Source organism: Lutzomyia longipalpis (assembly GCF_024334085.1). Taxonomy (NCBI): domain Eukaryota; kingdom Metazoa; phylum Arthropoda; class Insecta; order Diptera; family Psychodidae; genus Lutzomyia; species Lutzomyia longipalpis. The sequence goes on from NC_074710.1 coordinate 8,069,778, forward strand.
TTGCCCAAATACTTCACTCGCACTCATTCGCACTATTTCTCGTAAATTTTCAGATTTATTGGACCGAAATTTAACGTTGAATTCCATAAATATGGAGTTACTCACTGACATCAATTTAAAAGCAATATTTTTGCTTTAAATATCCTTATTTAGGCAAATTAGTTTAATAAAATTCTAGGGCTACATTGTAAAACCGGCTAACTTTGTATGGGCTCCGAACCGATTTAGACGTTTTTTAGCTGTGATTCTTTCGAATAGCACAGCTTCTGTGTACATACCACCTAAAATGCAGTCATCAGATCGGGCTCAAACTTGGGATGAGCACGAATTAGGTTTTCAATGTAGCCCTCAAATTGCAATATAAATTGATAAAATTTGTGAAAAAAAAACTAAATGACAGATAGAAAACATTTGGCTGTACTTTGCAGGTAACATTTAACAGGTTTTTTTTTGACAACTTGACTTGTATATCAAAACTCTTCGCGTATTTTGCTTTTATTTGCAGTGATTTTTTCTTATTTTACCATAATAATGTGAATTTAATGTCCCTAATTATCCGCACAAAGATCTTCATGAAAACAAAAGTAAAATATGTGGTCATCACCATCCTTCGTTATTTTTTTTTTCGTCACACCCGAAAAGACTTCGTGTATAAACGATATGACTCGTAGACGTAATGTGCTTGCATATCGAAACTGCGAGCCATTTCACTCGTAGCACTCGTAAGTAGAAAATTCGACATTTTTTTTCTGTGTGTAAACTTTTTTGGTATTTTTTACTTATTGATTTGACATTTATAACGGTTGACGTTTGATGTTTTGACATTTGTTTTGATGTATTTTATAACTTTTTATTTATTTATTCTTAAAATTACAGAAAAAATTGAAATATAATATTTAAAATGACAAAAACACGTTAATAAATTTATTTATTTATTTTATTTATTTGATTAATAAAGGGGTTGCCATCATTACTGATGATTCCCCTGTGTATGATATATTACGTTAATAAATAAATGTCAAACGTTAGGAAACAAACGTCAAACACAAGAAAGGAAATGTAAAACATAACAAAATGTACCATGAACTTCAGTTCAAGGTTCCTTTAGTTAAATTTTAGATCTTTCTTATGTATAATGTGTCATTCATAATGTTTGATATTTCTTTGCTTACATTTGACGATATTAAAGGTTAATAAAAATTCTTATTCCAATGTTTTTTTTTTCTATAAATTAAAGCCTATATGTAATAATTATACAGACAGTGTTATATTTCAAAATGAATTAATATTTCTATGTAAATTCTAATTAAATTGTTTGTCATTAAATTAACTTTTAATATCGATAAATAATGCAATAGTGTTTACCTCTAACACCAATAAAATCTACAAAATAACATAATGCAAAAAGGTTTTTCTCACTCAATTTACGTGAATGTAATTTTGACATAATCGGCCTAAGTGATTTAATAGTTGAATGTTTTGACATAATTTTTGTTTATTGTGCATTTTACTTTGTATTTTAAATTGAATTTTATAAACGACGATAGAAATTTTATGTCAAAACTTTGCCAAATCAGTTTTTTTTTAAATCTTCTCTATTCCATTTAATCATCTTAAGTGGGATTCACATTAAAAATTCGTTTTAATTCGTAACTTTTACATACCTAATTGTTTATTTCTAATACGGGTTCCATCCATTTAGATGATTTCTCCGTTTTACATTATTGTTTTTCAATTTTTTTTATTATCTACCTATATATCTGTATTTTCTCCATTAAGAATTTTATAAGTGCAAAATTAATGCTTAAAGGGTGATTAAAATCTCAACTCTGAATCCCAATAATGTACCTTCCCTCTTCACAATGGAAAAGTATGAAAGAGGAGAAGTACAAGCAAATGTCATACCTACAATTGAAATGCGAGTGAAAATGTAAGTGGAAGATTTTCATGGGGAATTGTTTGGAGGGGCCATGGTTTGGGGAGGCATTTTACCAGGGGGGGGGGGGTGGTTTAAAAGTGGGAGGGTAGAAAAGGGACTCAAATGCGGGGGATGATTGCGATTCACCTCGGTGGTGTCCTTTCTATTCCAACCGTCGAGAAGTAATAATAATAATAACCCAAGTAGATGGATAAAAATGATGGGAAGTAAAGGAAAGAAAATTGTTTTTAATACAAATACCGACATAACTCAGGAAGGAGTGAGGTAACTTGAGTGCGGAAGGCGCAGGGGGTGGCTGTATGTGATAAAATCAAATTCAGAAAGTCATTTATTTGAATTGCTCTCTCATCCACAATTGCGACGGGGTTGGGAGTCGGTGGGGTGGTTAGAAAAGAGGGTGGTGGGTGGTTGGAAAAAAAGGTATTGAAGGATGGGGTGATCTTGTGTGAAAGCAAAGGAAAGGTGCGACTGCAAAAAAGACGAGTTTCACATTGTCTCATGAAGTTTTTGTCGGTAGTATATGTATTCTGCGCGGGAAAGAGGAAGTAGGATGGAAAATCGAGATGTTATATGTCGTAGCAGAATGTACATAGCATCGTGTAGGTGTATATGGAGGTTAGGTAAACTGAAGGGCAAAAATTGGGCAGGATATTGAGGGTGGGAGGGATGATACAGCACAATGTCCCCGCGCACGGTAAAAACAATTAAAATTATGACTTCACCTTCCGATTGAATTCATGTGTTTTCGATAAATTCCTTCGCTACAAAGCTCGCACTGCGGGGAACAAAAGCGTGAGTTTCGGACAATTCTCCGCTTTAGCTTTTAACATGGGAGTGGGGAGACGGGGTGTTGGGAGAAAAAATTGTGCAAAAGGAGAAATTGGATGCGCGAGAGAGCTTTCTACTCCACTTGAAAAGTTTTTAAGGGTAGGTGTGCTGCTATATATTGAAATGGCACGCACGTTCTCATCCGGGATAATTTCATGGTTTTTGTTCTTGTTCAGCATTTCGTTTATCCTCCCCCAACCGCTCTCGCCAAAGAGCTCAGGGAGAGTGCCTTTTTTCTTACGATTTAATGCATCAAATCATCTCTATGGAATGAAAAATTATCTGCGAAACACAGGATGGAATCATTACCTCATCCCCGAAAACTCCATTCTCGACTAAATGGTAAAAGGAACGACAATGCGGTCCTTTGTCATTCACGGAGAACTTTCAGGGGAAAGCTTATACTGAGGAAAAATCCGTTGTATGTTTAAATATTAATTTTATGGCATCATTATTCTGTTGAAAATATGATTATTTTAAAGATTATTTTTATAATCTTCAAATAGGAATATTGCAAAATATGATAGATGTAAAAATATCGATGAATAGATCTTTTAGCTGAGACACACTTTATGCTATAAAATACTGTATAATTTTGTTTATTCATTCATAATAAGGTTTAAGTAGGTATTATTTAGCCCTCGATTTCTAAAATTAGTTGAAATAAAAAATAAAACAGAATGTAGAAAAAATCAAATGATATTTTTGATAATTAAAAAATGGGGAAACCAAGAAACAAAGAAACTATAAAATATTATTTTGCTATAATCTTGGACACAAATTATAGTATAAGATTTCACAAGAAGAATGTTGAAATGATTTTAATAGAACCGAAATTATCTATAATTTTCATTACAAAATTCTATTGGTTTGTCCAATATTTATCCGGATTTCTAACCTAACATTTTTACCATTACATTAATTGGGGATGAATGAGACAGAAAATCAAAATAGTACTGAATTTATGTGAATATCCTAGGTTAAAAATCCGTGTAAATATTGGACAACTCAATACTTTGTACTGTTCAAAGGTTAATTTCATATTGCCATAAAATTTTGAGCTTTTGTAATTCACAGGGGGCGCTGTTTCACAACTTTATAGCAATTTGTAATGCCATGAACTCACGTGAAAAGACTCTTTTAAGTATGAAAAACGTATTTTAAGTGTTTTTTTTTAATAATTTAGAATAATTAAAAAAATATATAATTTTAATATATAATTCACAAACATTTTCGTGGTAAAATTATCAATGTTCATGCTGGAATATTTTTTCTGTGTGTAAAATGTGTCGGAAGTGGGGTAAAATTTTGAAGTTAGATACTGCGCAGAAGCTTCCTGGTTTGCATGATGAATGCTTTTCCTGGTGGGATGTGAAACCTGAGTGTCCTTTTTAGTCACAGACTCACTCTTGACTACCGCGGACGTTACATTTGGTCTGTCATTTGAATTGTTCCCCCGGCAGTCGTGCGTTTGAGGCAATTTTCCACGATACAGTGCCCAAGGCACGCGCATCCATAAAAAAACGATTATTCTATCTCGGTGTCTATATAGTTGTGTGTATTACCATATAAAAAAATTATTCCATCTCCCATCCACGTGAATTAACGATAAAAAAATCCCTTTTTCATATAATAATTTCATATAATAGTAGGTAATAATAAAAAAAATATATATAGGGTACGTAGTTAGCTCATTTGGCTACTTCTCCCAGCATATATCGTACCCATTATGTATGTTTGTGTCGTTGTGATCGTGTAGAGAAAATAGGACAAAATGTGTTAATACTGCAACAAATTGTTAAATTAAAAAAAAAAAGTTAGGAAGGATTTTGTGGAATGCAATTACGTGGCTTTACTCTCTCTCTCTCCCTCAATGAATTGGAACTAGAAAAAAGGTAAAAAACAAATTAAAAAAATTGTGAGAGTGACAATTCAGCCTGTCCACATCTATTGAAGCATCAATTGGAAGTTTAATTTCAAATTGAACTCTGTGTGGTGTGTGGAAAAATATCCGTTTTGGAAAACTCTCTAGCGCACACGAGCAAACTACTCCGCCGCCTCCACCCGTTGTGGCCTCCGGCGCGGAAATATTCGGTCAAATAATTCGGTATTTTGTGATTATTATCATCGGGAAAATCTCGGTGAGTGGACAAATCATTCTACCATGAAATTTTCATTTAAAATGGATTAAATATATGCGCAAACATTACCAATATACAGCAGGAATTTATATTGGATTGAATTTTCTGAATTTTCCTATAATATTACATATTTAATGAACAGCAAGAAAAGATTTAGAAAGAAACTTGTTTATGTTTATGTTTACAACATGAAATTATGATAATTTAATTATGAAAGAAAATCTTTAAACTAACGGAAAGTTTTGTAAACAATTAATTTTTGAATAAAATTTTCCAGATAAGAGTCAGTCAAGTAGAAGAAAACAACATAATACACAAGAAAAGTTAGAAGAACAATTTTCTTCTTTAGGAAATTGTTAAAGAAGATTTTTCGATTTTATTTTATTTGCAAAAGATTAAACTTTTCACAAGTTTTTTTTCATTTTTTTTTTAAATTTGTAAGTAAGTATAGAAATACAATAAATAAAGGAATATTTCAACTAAATTGACTTTACAAATATTTAGTTAAATATTGAGGGAATTTCTGTCCAGATATTGGATAACTAAATTGCAATATTTCGGGAGGTAAACATTTATAGTGAATCAATTAGTTCTAATTGGAATTCCTTTGGTTTTAATTCTTTGGAAAATGTATTTAAATTGGGTTAAAAGCTCAATTAAATAAACAATTTTGATTAATTTAAACTACATTCTCGATTAAGCTCTCAATACATTATTGTCCTACTCTTTATTGAGAATTAGACTCAAAGTGATTCAAAATTAAAATCAGGGGGATGCCCAACCCCGAGAAATCAGTACTTTTAGTGAGGCAGCAGGTTCTTCCGATCAAAATAAGGGATCAGTTTGCACAATTCCACTTACAATCGAAAGTACATTTAATTAGCTCTCGGTTGATCCCTTCTCATCATCGAAATAACATTATTAATATAAAAAAAGTTAAAGTGTTTCTCGGGAATCGGTCGAGATTGAGCGAGATTCGAGAATTCCTCATACATTTTGTTCAACAAAAAGTGACTTTTCTTCACTGAAAATGAGGTTAAACCATCCCCTTGATTAAAATAATATATTTTCACGAATTCGTGTTAAATCAAAATCATTTTATTTCAATGATCTCATGTTCTATGCAGGCCATGAAAGAGTTCAAAGTAAAATAATAATGAGTATTATTATTAAAATATTTAATTTAATGCTTTATAAAAGACAAATTTTTAATTAAAAAAAAAACTTTAATGCATTCTGCAAAATGTTTATTCTATTTGTATTTTAAAAGGACTTTATTCACTTCAGTATGAAAAACTTCTCCATTCCAGGAGTAATTACGATACGATTTATTTTCTATAGAAGAGAAAATAAAACAATGAAAAAGTTTTCTATACCAACACAAAATCCTTTGAACGTTAGGGAAAGATTAAAATACACAAAATAATTTTATTGCATAAAACATGAGGGTAAAGTTTCATAGGTTAAACAAAACAATATGGGTTTAACGGTTTCAAAACTTGGACAAAACAACTAATTGGTAAATAGTCTTTCAAAGAGGGATAAACATTTCGCGATATTTACTTTTATGCACTACATAGCTTGCCCAAATGTGAAACATTATGTTTCCCAGAATTTATATTTATTAATTTCCTTTTCTAAATTTGAAATGCGTTAATTTTGCTTAGAACAAGTCAAATTAAAAGTTTTTACTGGGAAATTTTCTTTTAAAGCATTCATAGAATAAATATTGTCATATAAAAGACCTAATGTTTCAATGTTTTGTCTATGTTTCACGAGGATGCGAAATTAAACACCAAATAAATACAAAGAATGACTTCACCAATGTATGTTTTGTCTTTTTAATTGTGCGAAAAATTAACCGGAATGCTTTGTTAATAATTTTGACAAGGTATTTTTTTTCATTTCTTGAATTAATTCATATCGAGTCCATGTGAAACAAAGAAACATTGAAACACGCCATTTTTCTCACGATATTTTGAATCTTTGGATGCTCTCAGAAGATTTTTTATCAGATAAAACGTCTCTGTTGACCTCATTTACGTAAATTCAACACATTTCTAACTTGTAATAAACAAATTAAATTGATTCAAATTAGAGAAAGTCAAATGTTTCACGTTTGGGTCTACGTATGAAACAAAAAACGCGAAAGGGTTAAAAGAAATACAAAATTAATAGTGACGTCATTGATTGTATTTCTGGATAAATTTTTGTCGATATTTTTGACAAAATAAAAAATAGAAAGTTTCTTTCGGTGGATTTCTTATTTTTTTTTGTTCTCTGCAAAATTACTCATATATTGATTATTTTTTTTCGAAATGTGTAATTTTCCTCTATAGAAACGGGTTAACCCCTTTTATCACACTGAAATTAAATGTTCAGCAACCCATCGATTTCTGGTATTGAATGTTTTAGTCACATAATGAATCTGTATTGAATAAAATTTGACTAATGAGCATGAGCACTAATTAAAACATCGATTGAGCTTTTTCATAGAAAAGTTTTTCTCTGTTTTGCGTGATTGTGATTTTATTAAATGAAGTATTTTTGATTTGTTCTATGTAAAATGATAGGATATCAATATGTAGTATTTCGGGATTTTTGCATAAATGAGTTCAGGCTGATTGTGATATTTTATTTAAAAAAAAATTGTCATCTGATAGCTCTCACAAATGATATGTTGGGCGGTGGTAGGGTGACGGAAGATGCCAATTTATGTTAGTATGTATGTGGTACATGCATGATCCATTTGTTAAATCATTTATTAATTAAAATTTGAGTACATTTAGTTAATTGACAGATTTTAATTAAAATTTCACGCTCGCAATTTATCTCCGATGTCCACGACATGAGATTTTCAAAATTGAATTATTGTTTGGCTCAATCAGCGATTGTTTAATGAAATTATGGATTTTAATGATTAAACAGAGGGGCAATGGTATATGGGGGAATAAATGCTCAATCTCAATAATACATAGGCAATGATCTATAGTAGCACTATATATGTATGTATGTAATATTATATATTAGTGTTTTTGTACATACCTTTTGTGAGGAATGGAAGAAAATTTTAACCAGGATCATTATGGTTTTTAATTACATATCCCCCCATTTGATGAGCATAAAGCGAGGAGTCTGGTACAGCAGAAGGAAGATACCTTGAGGGTATAGGTATTGGCTTGAAATGGAAGTTGCATAGCAACATCCGAAAGGATGGGATTTCAGTTTGTTTTCCCCACACGATACATTCCATGCTTAACTCCCCATCACACTCCTCCTCTCAAGGACTCTCATTCACTGTTAATGCTAAATTGTGGAAAGTACTTTTCGCACACTATGCGCGCTTAAATGAGGAGTCCCGGGGGTGGTGGTTGGTGTTGCCTCTTTTGCACACCATTCAATGGTTAAGGATTGAGGTGAATAAAATGCTGCCTCTCTCTACATAATCCCTTTTTTCCCATCCGCGTGTGAATGAGAAGAAGTGGCAAAAAGCCCATCCCGCCCCTCCGACAAGCTCTCCTGCCTTGGGTTGTGTGATATACGAGATCCCGCGCGCGGCCCTAGCCATTCGCAATCCACTTCGCAATGAAGGGTATGTTTTCTGTATAGAGCACAGAGTGGGTGAAGAAAAAACGAGAGATGGGGAGGCCCCTCTATTTTCCACTCATAGTCACTGTGGACGTGTTTTTTGCTTTCCACCCGGTGTGCCATCGTCTTCGGAGGATGTGGAGCCATGGTGTGCGCAAAAAAAAAGCCAACCAGAGGCACATAACACACACACACTCTATTTCACCCCTCTTGTGTTTCCCTTAATGGGGACATAGATTTATGAACAACAGAAAGACGTGACAGCGCCACACGAATGAGATACAATCGCAAATGAATTTAAAAATATAAAATCACACCCCTCTAGGCCTTGGTTATGTGCTGTGAAGACTCACTTAGGGGGGTCTCTCTCCTTGCTGTGGTGCTTGGGGGGTGCTCCATTTGGGACGATGAATTTGTCCCATTCTGCTGGGAAATTTTCTTGAAAAATGACATTCACAGCGCATCCGGGGGTTTGCTGCCTGTTTAAAATTCTTTAATTATCTTAGAATGGATTCCATTTTGAATAATATTATTTTGGGGTTAATTTTAAGATTGTATTAGTTGCTTTGGGACACGATCTCCATCATCTTTATACACAACATATTCTATTTTAAAATTATGCCTATATCAAACAATTATTAGATATTTTAATATTTAAAAAAAAAAGCTTTTTTATTGAAAACTAATTTTTGTTTCTTTTGATCTTTCAAAATGGCGGAATATTGTTGCCGTTAACACTTGGAGGACCCAACATTTGGCACAACGCGGAGGATCAAATTCGTAATAACTACCAGTTGATAAAATATGCTCAATAATTAATTATTAATCAGTTTATTGAACGAAGATCGAAAGTTTCACTAATTCTTGATCTCCTTCATGCATTTCTGCATCTAATTACTAAACATTTAATTAAGAAAATGGTCATTGAAAAAATGAATTGCATAGAATCGATGCAAAATTGCCAATTCAAACGACTTTTTTAGCTACAATTTTACATAATTTATTATTGCGCCTAAATCATCACAAACTTTGATTCTTAAAGTAACTTTTTAGTCACGTCCGGCAATAAAATTAGTTCATATTAATTATTTTCACTGAGAAAAAGTGAACAAGAGTACTTTATTTGGGAAATATGGGGAAACATATCCTCAAAACCATGGCTAATATGTATTGGATTTTGACTGGTAGTTATTACCAATTTGATCCTCCGCGTTGGATTCTGACTTTGACCTCAATTATCTTCCAAAGAAAAGACCTTTCTCGAGATTTCCTTTCTGCTATCTTAAAGTAATTAAAATTCCCTACGCATAGATGCTAAATTCATCGAGATAGGTCCAATAGATTTTATTCTGTGACAATTTTTAGGTTCAAATTGGTAGCAAGTACCAGTAAAGTCCTCCGAGTGTTAAGTAAACTAAGGGATGATCTCGAAATTTTGGAAACTCTACAATAACTACTCTACTCTCTCTCTCTTTAATGAACAAAATGTGAGAATTTCAAATAATTTTTTGAGCCCAAAAATTAATTTTCAAAATTGAAAATACTGAATTCTTATCAATATTTGGCTATTTAACGAAAGTGCAAGCCAATTTCTAATTTTTTGTTTCAAAATTGGCTCTAAAACCGCTCTTGAAAGTCCCCGAGTTTCCAAAATTTCGAGATCATCCCTTAAAAGTAATTTTTAAAAAATCCTTTATCATTTAAAGTTTTTATTTGATTTTTTTGGTAGGTCTATGAACGAGGATTTAATTAAAAATTAATTAAAAGAATTTTTTTTTGTATACTTACATACATAGGCTCAAGAGGTTACATCGGTTCAATTTTGAGTTAAATCGTAACGTTTTACGTAACGAATTTGCAATTTGGAAAAATATGAAAATTTCAAATTGTTCTGGCTACTCGAAAGGATTAACACATTTTGGAAGATTCTGAATGATTTTTTCTCATAAATTCTTATATAAGTAAATCATCGATTTTCTACTTATTATGAAACTTTTCTCTCATGTTTTATGCAATGAAACATTTTATATTTCAAATTTTTTCTCTAGTCAAAATATTAGGATCTGAGGGCGTATTATGCGTATTATTTCTTCCCTTAAGAAAAAAATAAGGGTTTTGTTGTTCCAGAAAACACTTAAGAAGATCTTTGAAAAGCCAAAGAAAATTAATTTTCCTTTAAAACGAGAAATAAATAAAGAAACAAATTCCTAAATTTTTGAAAGATTTTTCATAAAATACTGAAAACATTAATAACTGATCAATTGTAAAAAAAAAGAAATGGAAAGATTTTTAAAAGAACCGACCCCAAATATCTCGGGGTTAACTTTTTTGCTGGAATTTCCTCTAGAAATTAAGCATTAAAATTTTAAATTATTATGAAAAAAAGAGATTCCATTGTCCTAATGTAAAACATTACGTAGTGTTTTAATTTTTAATTTTTGCGTGGGAGTTTTTAGCCCCTCGGGGATTGATATACGGATGGCGTGCCGAGGAGGTTGGGGATGTTGCGAGAGGATGTGATAATTTTCGGTGAACTTTGCGGAGGTACGGGTGAAAGGGCACCACGAGAAAATGGCAACGATGATTGCGCGGGGGCTGTGAAGATGGTGTGGCATTTCAGCAGCGTGGATTTTCCTTTTGCGTCTGCACATTCCGTTGTTTCCTGACAAACCTTGTGCCGAATTAATCTCTCTCTCATTTTGCCTGGCATTTCACTTTAGATACTCTTCACAAGATTGAGGTGGAGGAGTCTCCTGAGAGGTGAACTCTGAATTTTCGGTATGTTTGTTACATTTGCCACACGCAGTGCCCAAGATCCTCGTACAGAGGAGCTTCGTCAAGATTCCACAAGCTAAATCACACGCAATTACATTAGGAGTTGGAAACATTTGATAACTCCTCTGCACAGCATTTCTCCGTCTCGGGGATTAGAATTCGGAATTAATTCTCTTTTGAAGAAAGATATCATAATTTATTCTAATTGTGACAATTTTAATCAAACTGACTCAAAGTGAAATTCAATTTAATTACATTTGTGCAAAACCAGAGGATTTCAGTTAAATAGTGCAGAAATTTATGTTGGAAGAACTAACAGGGTCGTTGATCTCAACAATGATGGTATTTTGACTTTTCCACTAAATAATTACTTTGTCTGTAAATCCTAATAAAGTACGATATGAATTAGATTTTAAAAAAAAATCCACTTCTCCTCCCCCGAAGTTAATTAATGTTTAATTAGTTTGTGAATAAATTCATAATATTAGTTTTGAGAGTTCCAAAAACTTTCATAAATGATTCCAAGAGTGAATAAATTGCATTTGACGAGAACTTCTCTCATGGGGTAAACAGATATTTAATTATACTCCGCTTGAACGTCGCTCTTTAATTGGATAAGTGGACTAAATAGCTTCAAATTGAGCGGTCAATTGGTTGGATATTTCCTCTTGCCTTTCAATTACAGCAAAATAATGCGGAAATCCCAATTCACCCTTTTTCTTCTCCTTCGTATTGGTGCAAAGTTTTTGATCCTTCTCTATCTTTGATTTTATCGCATTAACATTTCCATCACGTAAAATCGCGATATGTTCAAATAGAACATTTTTATTTACGACCAAGCTATCGCGAGATGAAATGCCAAAATGAAAGTTTCACGATTAATGTGAAAAATGTACGTTTCATCAAAAGAAAAAAGTTTTTAGATTTTCTAAAAATATTTTATAAATTCTTCGCAATATTTTCTTTTTATTTTTTTGAATATGTATGTTTGTTTTATACGTTAATCAAATACACGAAAATTGATTTTACGATCTGTCTTCAACTTACAATATATATAAAAAAAATTAATTAATAAAATATAATACAATAAAGTAATTAATTAAAATACAGTAGGGGAAGACGGGGTAATTTGGCCACTTTGGCAAAGCCATTAATGGGAATATCTCAAGTCTGGTAAATGCTAGAAAATCCATTTCTTCACAGTTTATACTCCCCATAGAGATAATCAATCGTACCAAGTTTGTGGAAAATCCGATCATTAGATTTTCTTTTATTTGATAAAAATCATTTTTTCACATTTTCAAATGCTTTTAGTATTTTGAGAGTTCGTCATTTTCGATATATTTTCTTAAGCTTAAAAATTAGTTTATACGTCACTAAGGCCATTGATCCCTCAAAAACACGATAGTGTCATCCATTTTCCGACATCTCAAACAGGTTTTCCTGTGGAAATGGTTTTATCCGGAAAATCGGAGTGGGGTAATTTGGCTACTTTAGTTTTTCCAGCACAATTTTCCGACGCACATTTAAGATATTTATTGTGGTTGTGCCTTTTAATGTTTTCTTACAGATTATAAGCAAAGTAGGATAAAAAATTTTATCTAAAAAAAGAAATTTACGATAATTTGAAAAATGGCCTTTTTTAGACTTTGCCCGTTTATGGTTCAGAAAATGTTAAAGTTTGAGGCTCTGTTAAATATTTTTATCTGGCAAATTACTGGAAATGAATCTTAGATAAATAACCTATCTTCCAAAAAAATAATCGTAAAAATAAAATTTTTTTATTGTTCAAAAATTTTCATGTTTAATAATTTGTGCGCCAAAGTGTCCAAATTACCCGTGCTTGGGGTAATTTGGACACTAAGCTAAGGGTCCCAGGAAAATGGAAAATTCACCCATTTCTCATCGAGATAGGGAAAAGTGTTATATGGGGAAGTTGTAGGCCGGAAAATTTCCTATATAATAGGGCTATTTGTTTTTCTTCGTATACTACCACACTTGCTTGATATATCCCAAAAACCGCCAAAGTGTCTAAATAACCCCGTCCTCCCTTAATTATTATGTTTCTCGTGTTTCTCGGAATTTATTTTGATTCTTTGATGCTATATGAAATGTTTTTAATTACCCACTTCAGGAATATCAAATTATTTACATTGTATAAATGTTTTTCTCTGAGTTTTCCTTATATTGTGAAATTAATATCAATATAATCAGTTTCTTGAATTTTTTAAATTGTTTCTTGTGTTTTACGGAAATTTTAGAACATAAAATGCTTTTTCTTATTGTTTTGCGGAATAATTAATTTTAGCTGTGTTTCTTTCAGACACAGCTTTTGTGTACCGAGCAAAATCGAAAGTCGTCAGATCGGGCTCAAACTTGGTATGAGCACGAATTAGGGTCCCCACATTCCAAAAAACGTATGCGCCAAAAATAAGTTTTGTTCCGGCCGGCCGGCCGGCCGGCCGGATTATAAACTTAAATTGCAAGAGAACGGTGATAGATAGAGACTTGCGGTAAACGGCAAAGTTTAAATATCGACCTGAAGAAATCCGATTATGAAGTCAAATCCACCCCCCCACCCCTCCGTCCGCCATTTTGGATAACCTCAAAATTTTGTTTTCGCTATATCTCAGCCCCTGTAATAGCTAAAAATCTGAAATTTTGATATGTTGTAGAGGCCATCAAGAGCTTTCAAACGATACCTCATTTTCGAAAATCGGTCAAGCCGTTTAGTCAATATGGCCGCCACAATTTTTCATCGAAAATCGACCATAACTCGAAAACGGCTTGACCGATTTTGATCAACCCGGGGTCAAATGAAAGATCTCAACAAACCCTACAACTCTCTAGAACATCCGAAGTTTCAAAAGTGACCGCTAGGGGGCCAAAAATCAAAAACAAAATTTTCGATTAGTTTTCGATGAATATCTCGAAAACGACGACATAAATTTTTTTCATTTTTTCATATGTTGTAGCTGACCATATTATCTAGCTTCATGCCAAAAATGAAGAAATGAAGTTGGCATGTCATATCTCGGGTTCTACAAGTCCGATCTTGATCAACTCAAGCGCAAATGAAAGGTTTCGAGAAACCCTACAAATGTATAGAACATTGCAACTTCGAAAAATGACCGCAAGAGGCGCTAAAATCGAAAACAAAGTTTTCGAAAATTTCGAACTCGAATTTTTCGAAAATGGCGACATAAATTTTTTTCAGTTTTCGATATGTTATTGCTGACTTCGAGACCTTTAAAACAAAAAAAAATTTATGAAAATCTATGGATCCGTTCTCGAGATATAGCCTTCTAAAGATTTCTTAGGGTATGACTTTTCTACTTTTCCCGACTTTGCGCGTATTTAAATTAATTTGCGTTCTAGTTTGCTCTCACAAAATTGGTACACTGAAAGAAACACAGCTCCCGTAAGCTTGGTCAGCTTACCAGTACATTTTTTTACGTTATGCGGATTTTTTTTGAAAAATAAATTAATATTTTGAGGATTTGCGAAATTTTGTTCTACAGCCATATTCCGTTTTATCAAGTCTTGGTTAAACTCTTCTCACCCATTAATTTTAATGAGTAAGAAGAGTTTAACCAAGACTTGATAAAACGGGGTATGACTGTAGTTGGAATTATCGATTTTTTTCACGTAAAAGAATCTTCGAATTTCTGAAAATTATAAGTTAAAATATTTCGAAGTTCTTCTTTTTAAATAAGCTAATACTTTCCACGCTTTTTATGTGATTAAAAATTAATGTATCAATATATCTGTGTGGGAATGTATTTCCAAAGAGTCACTCCCGCAAGACATCATTTTCCCACAAAACACGCCAAGTGACGGGCCCAGTGAAGGCTAACATGTTATAGGAAAATACCCATAGCTATATGTCGATTGGCTTTACAAAAGGCAGCATTTGGTGGGTGGAGGCGGGAAGGAGAGCTCATGTGGGGTGGATTTGGTGATGGATATTATTCAATTGAAAATGTCTCGGTGGAAGGCACCATCGCCTAGCTCTCTGAATTGTTAGTTTTCTCATTGAAATACAATCAGCAAGATTTATATCTGGCACATTGTATGTGTTCAGTCCTCATCGGACGGGCAGGGTGGTAAGGGGAGTGTGGGGAAATGGGGGTGAACCAGCCGAAATTCACATGTCCAACGTAGTTGCGATTTTTCATCAAATTTACAACCCCTATCTTGTATTTCTCGCCTTGTGGTAAATTTTTCATGAATTTCAGGGAAAAAAAACGAGTGCGGGGAATATTTTGGGGGATGAAAAAAAACTTCCCCTGTAGGTTTTCCTGTCCAATACGCGAAAAAGCTTACGGGGTGGAAACGAGACCATCGAACTCAATCGATTGCGTTTGTATAAATTTCCTTGTATGGCTATATAAATTTTCCCACACCTCTTCCTCCCCACCCATCAACTTCAAATGGTCCAAAATGCTGTACGACGGAGGAGAGAGGATATAACTTTTGCACCCAAATTCGGTACTGAGTTGTCACCCGATCTCTCCTATATATTTTCTCCGTAATTCCGGGGGTTGTTTCTCATCATGCAAAATATGATTTTCCCCACCACAGCTATTGATTTATTATTTTACATGGTAGGATACACACACAATTCTCAAGACGATCTCTCGTTTGCATTGAAGTCGTCTGAATGGGGGAGGGTTGAAAAAGGACGTGGAAAATGGAGGCAGTCAAAAAAGAAAAAAAGGGGGGTTTATCATTTTTGATATTGTATGTGTACAAATATCTCGTTTTCAAGCAAAACTGTCATCTCTTTGCACCCCCCCCACAACCACTCTTATCGCCACAATGAATAAGAATTGCTTTTTAGGACCACAATGACTCCCTATCCCGTCTCAATTGAGATTTATTGGGATACCCAAGCTTGGGATTACAATGCAACAACAGACACAAAATGCTCGTTTTGTGAAAAGAGCTCCCGCGTCTAAAACCGATTGGAATGAGGAGAGATTCGCCTCCTTTTTCAGGATTTTCCCTCCTTGAAAATTTTCATTTCATTGATGCCACATAAATAATGGCAAAATACGAGGCAAAATACTCGCTTCGTTCACTTTAGCTATGTACGTACAGTGAAGTTTCACAAACCTCACAGAACATTCCAAAATGACCATTATGTCTCTACTGTAAGGCATTTAACAACTAATGAAAGCATCTGACTAAATTATGATGCTTTAGAATTTCTATAATTCATTTGTCAGCCCAACTTTTTTTGGTTTTATAGAGATTTTCCAAAATTCAAAGTAAAGAAGTCTATTCATTTCTAATGGAAAAATCCCTCATTCGTAAAAACAATTTAAACATGCAACATTTTGAAAAAAAAGATCAAAAAAGCATAAGAAATTCATAAAAAAAACTTTCCTTTTCCATTTGAAACAACTATGAGAATAATCGGCAAATATTCTCTAAAAAATGCAAACCATGACGTCACTTACTTAGTTTTTTTCCGTTAAATTTAAAAAAAAAATTGTTAAATTTTTCCTAAAGAAATCTCTGTAATTTTTCTCCCCCTCCCAGAGCCTGATGATGCTAATTAAATTTATTAGCGAAACGTCGCTATTTAGCATAAAATAAGCTTGTATTATTTCTGACTGCGATCCGAAGCTACCTCAAACACAACATTACACAGTCGTTAAAAAGTTCCCTCATGACGTCACCATAGTGTTTTTTGCCATTTTTTATTACATTTAATGAAAAAATACCTTATCAAAAATAATCGATGAAGCAGTAGAGCATTATTGCTTTATACATTTAAATGGACAAATACTGTGACGTC
Source organism: Lutzomyia longipalpis (assembly GCF_024334085.1). Classification (NCBI taxonomy): domain Eukaryota; kingdom Metazoa; phylum Arthropoda; class Insecta; order Diptera; family Psychodidae; genus Lutzomyia; species Lutzomyia longipalpis. The sequence goes on from NC_074710.1 coordinate 8,086,855, forward strand.
ATTGCTTGCTTTTTTTAACCAAACATTTCCCAGGTTTCCTCAGTTAATCCTTTTGGGGAAAAATTGAGAGTCCAGTGACTTTTTCATACAATATTTGATTCTTTCTACATGATCATGCGTATCCTGATTGTTTCTATAAATTAAGGATTTTTAGATTTAAAATTAAAAGAATAAAAATTAATTTGATTAGATGAGTACGTCTATCCCCTAGGTGACTGTATGTGCAAAATAAACTGTTTATACCGTTTGTACAGTGTTAAATTCATTTTTTTTTTAAAAATATTTATTAGTGGTTCTTTGTCTTTATGGCTTATATTTATTGAATTATAAATTAAGGGGTTAGCTGTCTTTCTTTCAGTATTTCATATAGAAACGAATAAACTTCTTTTGCTCATGTTTTAGTGCGCTTAAAGGGGGTCTCTTGTGAGAGCTGGTGAAATTAAATATTTTTATTTTTCTTGGGGTTTTTCTTAAACTTGGTTTTTCAATATTGGTTACATTTGAAGCCTAATTATTGAAGAGTAAGAAAATCACTTTCCGCCATCTTAGATGCGACGCCATCTTGAGATTTTCCTCAAAACACAAAGGTAGGTTTTTCTCAGGATCTACTGGATCGATTTTGATGGGGTAAAAAGCAAATGAAAGAGGAAATACCAATGCAGATTTTGATGGAGCGGAATTTTGAATTTTCACTCTGGGGCTGAGAAAATTGGAAAAATGTGATTTTTTTTCTGATATTTATGACGTTTTTCCACTTTTCTCAGCCCCAGAAAGGAAATTCAAAATTCTGCTACATCAAAATCTGCATTGGTATTTCCTCTTTCATTTGCTTTTTACCCCATCAAAATCCATCCAGTAGATCCTGAGAAAAACCTACCTTTGTGTTTTAGGGCAGTTCTATGGAAAATTCGGAAAATCACAAGATGGTGTCGCACCTAAGATGGCGAAAAGTGATTTTCTTACACTTTAATAATTACGCTTCAAATGTAACCTACATCGGAAAACCATGTTTAAGAAAAACCCCGAAATTTACATCATTAAAAATTATGTAAATTCTAACAATTTTCCCAAGAGACCCCCCTTAAATATGAATTTGTAATAAAGTTAACATGCCCTCGCTAAATGCATAAAGGTAGTTTTGTTAGGTATAATATGAAAATATCGGAAATATGGGTAAAACAAGCTTTTGCAAAATGTACAGCATGTTGAATTAATTTCCGTGTATTTTAATATGTAAATCGGTTTTGCTATACATTCTACTTTTCGATAATGCAATATAATTACATGTCTGTTTTATCTGCAGATGCAACATACAATCCAATTAGTATTATTTTATTCAAATTTCAAACAGGTAACGATATTAAATTGGGTGATTCTGCTTTTTTTTTAAGTATGAAAATCAATGATATAAAGCTTATTATATATGTTCTATATGTACATTAGTCAAAATAAATTATATCGAAAACAGAAATGAATGGAGAAATATGAATTATTAGTTGATACAACTCGTTGATTATATTTTCTTTTTCACCTCTTTCAGTGTATAACGGTGTGAATAATTTATTGCGAAAAATGAAAGGGACACATAGCACGTGCTAAATAAAGTGATTCATTGAAAATTAATAAACATTGAATGGAAATTCTGAACAATTCCCATGTTTTTTTTAACATGGTGGTGAAAATTTAAAGTTGTTGGTAAAGTTTTAAAAACAAAAAATGACGCAATTTTTATTTAAAATGATGTAATCATACATTTCTATCTAATTCTTAGAGATTATAACGCTTTAGGAATTTATATCTTAACTCAAAAAAAAATTGTTTTCCCGGCTATTAACGAGTGTATGGAGGAACTAAAATTTAATTTCATGATAATGCAGCAAATTAAAGAATTAGTTAACTTTACAAAACCGCTCCACGTGCTGATTTGTTTCATTCTGATGAATAAAAAAGTTGTTGAACATTTTTTCTACAAATTCAAACTTTTCTGAAAGCTTAGGTATCAGTTAAATGAATATTTATAGTAAATGTTTGAAAATATTTTTCACCACATTAATGCAATTTAATTTATGAAATTTTGTAGTTTAAAAAAAATAGCAACAGTTATTAGAATGAAGTGGAAATACTTAAGGATGTTTAGAATTGTGTTTTAAGTTTATAATTCGACTAGTTTGGAGCCTATGGTTCTTTATATTAGCTATAAAATTTTTTAAAACTAGAATTTTGTAAAACTCCCATACAGTCGTGTCTGCGTAGTAGGACCGTCGTCAAAAAGACTTTTCCGCGGTAAAACAGCTTCAGAATGAGGAAATTTGCCTTCACAGTAGGACAATTAGTACTATTGGATAGGCAGGATACTAATTGTATCACTCTGGAGGTAAATTTCCTTATTCTGAAGCCGTTTTACCGCGGAGAAGTTTTTTTGACGACGGTCCTACTACGCAAACACGACTGTATTACAATGCAGAACATTTTAATTAGTTTTTTCTTCAACAATAATTCTTTTTATAAGAATTTCAGGCCACAGATTTATTTATTTTCTTTATTTCTCACAATTAATGGTTAATCTGATATAATAATTAAAATAAAATAGATTTTATTTTAAAAATTTAATTTAATTTAATTTTAAGTTAGATTTCGTGAAAATTTCAAAAAATTCTCTAGACATATTCATTCATTTTAGAATAGGGATTTAGACATGACGAAAACTCTTCAACATGAAAAGTTTCTCCATACAAGACATTCCATAATAATTTTTCTTTCATCCTCACAATTCACAACCAACCCATTTTTCCTCTTTTATGTCAATTGGCCGAAGTTTAACAATAAAAAAGCCACTTCCACATAACTCATACCACACACACAATTTGCTGACCCAGAAGAAAAATAGAATTCTTTCTCATCTTGGTGACCATTGTTAATGTTTACAGAGCCACTATCTTGCAGTACGATGGTGTTTTTTTTTTCATCTTTTGCCAAAAAGAGTTTCCCTCCTCAATAATTCAAAGCGCCGCATTTCCCGACACTTCCCGCAACATTTTTTTTTATTTTGAAAAACTACAAAACTCCGTGGTCTGGTTGTGAGTTTTTCTTCCTTCGCGTCTTTCGCACAAGGGGCGTGGAAGGAAGGGGTGTATAAAAAAGACCACCCCATAAATAACTCTCTCGAACATTTTCGTGATATTTGTAGCGCAAAAAGGTGTGGGCATATTTTTCTGGTTGTGACTTCTTTACGGTAATGACGTGAAAATGGGCGAAGGAAGAAGTGTTTGGTATGGGCTGCATTAGCAAAAGTGTGTTTCAGCATAAAATAAATCATCTTGATAAGGAATTGATATCATTCTCCCGCGCTATGCTCTTCTCCTGGTGTTGCACAAACGACTTTTCTGTGAAAATTAATATTTCTTCTTGATTAAAATAATAATTTTCTTAAGTGCACCGCCGGGTGGATCTGGGAAAATTCACACTAAACGAACGGAAGACTTTTCCAGTGATGAACAAGAATAAAGACAACGAGGTGCTCTTATATTTAAAAGTGAGGAAAGTTTTGACAAAGATTTCCTTAAATTTATACTACCTGTCTATATGGGAATTTTCCTCATTTTACTTCAGTTTTCATCATGATTTATGCTCTGCATTATTTTTTCACAGAACTACGAGGATTTTAGTGTAGGTACTTAAAACAAAAAGCCACGTTCCCCTATTACAATAGGCAAATCCATGTTAATGGGTATTGCATTCGAAGTAGTATAGCTTTTGGCGTTTGCGAAATTCTAATATTAAATGTTCTTTCTCTAGCGTTTCACCTTTCGTTCCTTACGGCAATTTTTAACGTCAAAGTCCATATATTTTCAATTTAATGACAACTCCTTTCATTCTAAAAGACTAAAGTTTCTTACCTAACGTTTAACGTACTTTTTAAAGTTTCTCAAGGCTGTTAGGGTCGAAAGCTCTGACTTGATTTGCTGCTTTTTACGTTAGAAAAGAAAATTAAAGAGTAATTTTTAAGGTTTGACGTTTTCTCTGGTTTTTGACGTTCTTTTTCTAGTGTTTGACGTTCATGGCCTAGAGTTTGACGTTCATTCTCATTTCTGACGTTCTTTTTATTAATAATAATGATTTTCCGGGTTTTTCGCCGGTAAAGTTGGGATTTCTCCCCCAGAAAAACTCACGATTTCCAGAGCTTTCGGCTCCGTTCAGAGCCTTCTTCAGTGGCTACAGAGAGAAGGAATTTATTTACAAACATTTTCTACAAAACAAGACAATTTTCCACTCACTGGGGAAATTTTCTGTAAACTAACAAAAATAGAAATATCTAACATTAAAAACAAGAAAACTCGGAAAAATTTGAACTTTTATTAACGTTTCATATTTATTTTTTAACCAAAGTTCTATTGTTTGACTTTTTTGTTGTTTATTGTAACATTAAAAACGTTTAAAAACTCTTATTTTTAGCTGTGATTCTTTCTTCATTCTTTCTTCTTTCTTGAGCCTCGATAGTGCAATGGTTAGCGCACCAGCTGCACAACACCAACGTCGAGGTGGCGGGTTCGATTCCCGTCTTGGTCAATAGATTTGATCATCTTGGCCTGCGCTTCCTTTCTAACCCTTAATCCTTCTATTCACTGCTTTCTTCCTTCCCACAAAAATAGCTCGACGCAAATTTGGAAACTGCATGCGTTTCTCTCTGGCCTCCACAAAAAAATGGAATGCAACTCTTCTGATGAGCCAACACAGTGGATCATCTCTGTCCTCAGAAAAGAGCGGGACCTACAATGGCGAGAGTATGGAGCTGCCTCATCACGCCCGGTATACTCCATCTATGTGTGCACTGGATCTTCTGAAGCGGTCAATCTTGGGGCCCTCCACTTGTACCATTACATGGACAAAAGCTGAGCGTGGTGACAACGCGGATATCATTCTCGATCGGTTGGACCTTTCCTACCACAAAGCTCGATGCAAATTTGGAAACTGCATGCCTTTCTCTCTGGCTTCCACAAAAAATGGAATGCAACTCTTCTGATGAGCCAAACACAGTGGATCATCTCTGTCCCCAAAACAGAACGGGATCTTCAATGACGAGAGTGTATGGCTGCCTTGTCTCGCCCGATGTGCTTCATCTATGTGTGCACTGGATCTTCTGAAGCGGTCAATCTTGGGGCCCTCCACTTGTACCATTACATGGACGCTGAGCGTGATGGCGATGCGGACACCATTCTCGATTAATTGGATCAATGAAAAAGATTTGTACTATCTCTGTAATTGTAACTCTAAACCAGCCAAAACAGCCTTGGAGCTATTAGCTGTGTATCTTTCAAATAATGTAAAAATATTTGAAATGAATAAAAATGAATGAAAAAATGAATTTCGTTTAAATTAATTTATTAAATTTTTAATTTACAATTTTTCTGTAATCTCTAATGAAAAACGTGAACAACCTGAACTTTCAAATTACTTTTCCACACAATTTCAGTTAAGGCTCAAAGCAAATACTAAAAATTAACATTTCTCTTATTTTTTTGCTACAAATCGCTGTATAAAGCAGTGATCCGATTTACCTTGAATTTTTAATTTTTTTTTAAAAAATTTCCAAGTTTCACATATTAGAGAAAAATGGGAAAAACCAACCCTTTTCATCCTATACGATGATAGTAGTTTTCCTTTGAAAACATTTTCAGTTTTATTAAAAGAGGTAACATACCGGTGATACTTCCTCTTTTTGTAGCAATATTGGTCCAAACGGATGTGATTAAAAGGAAAATTTCGCGCAAGGTAAACACAGCACGTTTTTTTGCCAAAGAGGAAAACTCGTATGTTGTGCTCCAACACCAAGAGAGAAAGCAATTTCTCAGCGAGTTCTGTTCTGTACATTATATTTGTACGCAGAATTGGGAGTGAATTGTGGAACAATCCACCTTAGATTGGTATACATAGCATAAAGTGATCCCCAGGGGATTCAGGACAACATCCTTTCTTTTATCTCTGTGCTCTTTCCACGTGTGGGGCGGGGGTTGTGTGTGCTTCCGCCGAATACTTTGCACACAGTGCATTTAGTTGTGAAGGGGGATGAATTTTCACGATGATTCGTAGGGAAGGTGCGGGATGTGGCACGACATTTAGCATTGTGAAGCTCAAGTTCTTGTTTTGCCAAACAGAGTCGGGGGGGCGATGTCATGAAGGTTATATGGGTGGGTATGGTGTGTGAGAAACAAGAGAAATTACGCCATATGAGGATCCTTGCCGGTACTCCCTTTAGCTTACATTTTCCTCCCTCCTCATGTGAGATGTTTATTATCACATCGTAAAAAATATATTAAGGGTATATAAGATATAGCATGGGAAAAGTGGTGTGTGGGTAGGGGGGGGAGGTGGAAATTGGTGGGAAGGAAGAACAGGAAGAGGAAGAGAAAAAAAATGCCAAATGGGTGGGCCGGAGGGGATAGAAAGAAACAATTTTGCCGCACTTAGACTTTTAATTTATTCGTCATAAAACACGACAAGGGATGCAAGAGGGAGTGTGGGTGGCTCTTCAGCGTGCCCTTTATCAAATATTATCCACTCTGGGCGCTTGGGGAGGGGGGTGTGGAATTCATAGCACAGAGGGATTGAGGTGGAAAATTTCGGGACGAAAGAAGAAAATCCTCAACGCACAATCCATTTTGCTCCGGAAAACGGCTTGTTATCTCCACACTTAGCTCCCCTTTTTACCCTTCGTATTTTTTCTTCTTCCTGTGGCAACATAGAGGGGTGTGTATACGCTAAGAATTTATTGTCCGTTTATATTTTGGGAGGAATGATGTCTTGTGCGTGTTTTATTCATTGCACATAACTAAGAAAGAATTTTTTTCTTGCCTTTCTCTTCACATGAGAATATAATGTTGCTGGATCTCAAATACAGACTATCAAATAAATTTTGAGACACTGGGGGCTTAATTTTTTTTAAAGGAAAATTAAAGAATTTTCTGACAAATTAAAAATTAATTTACAATTTTTATTCAAATAAAATATTACTTATAGTGAATTTTAGGTATCTCTTAGATCGAGTTTAACGGAGAAATTCGAAAATTCAAAATATACCTTTGATAGAGGAAAAAGCGATGGTATCTATATAACTGTCTATATAAATTGTGCCTCATACCGAAGACAACGCGTCTCTAACTACGGGAGAAAGGGTTTAGTGGAAAGTGTAGAGAATTATATCCGAGCTCAGCGTTAGTTCGTTTCGCAATTTCGCGCCATTTCTAGCGCACACAAATACAGGAAGGAGAATGAGGTAGGGTGGGGAGGGGGAGATGGAAGGATGTGAGTATAAATTGAGGATGGTAGCATGGTACAGAACTAAGAACCAAATTGCCGGTGTTTGAACCCCTTGAGGGGATCCACTCGATTAGAGGGAAAATTTTCGGTTTTACTACCCTTAATGGAGATATTCTTGCCCCATCTATGGCGTATAAACATACGTATGTATATGTAGTAGTAAAACTATTCTACACCTTAGGCTATAACCCCATATAAAACAATATAATCCCCATCTATGGGGAATCCCATAAATACATTGCCCAGTGTGTGCGAAAATTGCACCAAGCTATCGTAAATAAATCAGTGATGGGATGATAACTATTCCCTCCTCCATCCACTCAAAGCCATTTGCAGTGCTTATTTAACTTTCATAGAAAACCCCCAATGGTCAAGTCTTTGTTCTCCAACACTCTCATTCTTTCGTCCTTAATCAAATTTATTATACATATATATGATAGTTTGAAAACTAAAATTGGAAATTTTCACAGTAATAGGGGAAGGAGTTCTAAGTATGGAATAGATTTGTTTTAAATTGTATCTCCCAGTTAAATTACTAAAACTCATTTTAGTTTAGGTAAAAAAAAATTATATTTAGCAATTAAAGAGCTTAGAAGTTTTCATTTGAGCATGATTTTTTGTTTATTAAAATCGGATAAGTAAAATTGAAGTTTTGGCTGATTTTTGAAAAAAAAAATTACCCTGTAAATGAATTGATTGAGTCAACTAGAGCGCAATTTCATTTATCAAATATTGGGTCTTTTTCAGCGACCAAGAAACCCTTGAAATTCGCATTAAATTTTTGAAATTTGTACTGAAATTTCAACATTAGAAGGATTTTTTAGTGGATGAATATGACCCATTGGTTAATAATTGAAAAATTAATTGAGTCAAATCTGATTGCTCAATAATTGATTAAATTTGAGGTCCTACATTGACTCAATGTCGATACTATCAAAATTGATTCAATTATAAATCGGTCAATAATTGACCATGGATTGATCACTTATTGACCAAAAATTGTTCTTCAAATTTTTAATCAATCAGTAGGTCAATTTATGCTCAATTATTGATCCATCAAATATTTTTTTTTGATGAACCATCTGTAATTCACTCCATTTTCGCGCAATCTTCGATAAATTGACTAATTTTCTCGAAACCTTTGTCACTTTATGTACCAAAAGTTCAATAAATACAGAATAATAAGAATTTTTAGGTTTGACCTTTCGCGTTTATTCTAGTTTCTTTCATCTCATGTCAGTTGACCAATAATTGAGCAGTTATTGTCCATTAATCCTATTGATCAATTGATTCAATATTGGGCAAATTTCTTTAGTGGGTTGAATAATGGTTAATTATTTAAAGCTTTCAAAATTAATGTTTATCTGTTTTTTTTTTTTTTAAATAGCATCCCATATTAACCCATCCTCCCCTATTTGCTCTAATATTTATTTCATTAAATTAAATCCTATTATTCACATTATTTATGTACAAAATAAATGCAATCGTTAACAATTATTATAAATCCTTCTTAGCACTAAATTAATAAATTATAATTTGTCTTGGATATAATTGGAAGATTCTTAGGATATAAAATAAATTGAACTTTAATCCATGCCTATAAATAAAACTCTCCAATCTGATATTCCGGATATTCCCTCCTCTCACACATAAATGTATTTCATTTTAATTTGCGAGTTTCTAACGTAGCACAGGATTTTCATGTAAAAGCCACAATGAAATTGGCCACGACGAAGAGATTTTCACAGAGTGGACGGGGAGGGTAGAGAAAATGCATGAATAGACAGAAAAACGACGTCGGAAATAACAAGGTAATAAAGGCAATCGCACTTGGAACACCTTTTGTATATCATTGCCTCGTTAGGGACGTCCATTTTCTACACTTCACCCCCATTGCTGGGGTCGTCTTTGCACTCTCTCCCCGGGGATATCCCATCAACCACTTCTCCCTCTTGCCAACCCTGCTGTAAAGTGAAAAGATTATAGAAACACGTACACATCTCGCAGCCGTATAATGCCGTCAGCGGAGCATTTCGTGATTCGAGCCCGAGATATAAAGCATAACACCTTAAAATGCAATCTAATAAGCCACTAAAAACACCCCAAGCCAGAATTCATATTATATGGAAAATTTGTATGGCAAGCAGACCCCATTTTACGGCCACCCCGCTTTTCTCTAGAGGGCCCGGAATTGGGGGCAAAACTTGTGAAGATTGTTATAGCCATGGAAAACTCCCACAGGGAGGTACATATTTTTTCTTCTTCTTGACTCCACTTCACATCAGAGAGCATTAGATTGAAACCACATATGCATTGCAAGATGGGGCATCGGTACAAGACAAAAATATTCTGGTAAAAATTCTTCCAGAACAATCGCCCACACTATGGCAAAATTTTCGTATTGTACATATTTCCCTATAGCAGCAAAATATTTTATTGAGCAATTTAGGAAAATACCCCATGAGAAATAATTTTAAATTCACAGACTGAATATAATCCGATTATTTGAGCAAGCAGAGAGAGTTCCAAACGAATTACGTGAAAAGCTCTCTTCTCACTCTTCTAGTGCTTATTTTTTTTCCTACCCCATGCTGGTTTTATTTCAATTTGCCATGGTGGAGGACCATCCCCATTGAAAAATTTGAACACCCTTTTTTTGCTGTGTCTTTTTTTGGGGGTGCCATTCATGGGAAAATTACAAAAAATTATCCAGAGAGAAAGCATGAAAAAGAGATGAGTGGAAAATGGAAATTTGTGATTTAATTTATTTAATTTATAAAACGGGATTTAAGCCCCATAATCAGACTTTTTAAAAATTAAATTGCCGACAAACTCTCAAAATAAGAAAATTGTGTTAAGAGTTGTTTTTTGTACATAGCGAATAATACAGGCACGTTTTGCTGTAGGAATTTCGTTTTTTGTGGGGGTGAGATTTGTTGTACTATACCTACATGTTTAAGGTTATTTTATGAGATTGAAAAATGGAGTAAATAAGATAAATTGAAGCTTTGAGCTTAATCAATTTCTCCCGAATCCTTTCAAGTTTTTTTTTTTTAATAAAATCTTTTAACAATAGTATTTCCGGAAAATTAGGATTAAATGGTTAAAGAAAAGTTTTAAATCTGACAATTATATTCTTCTTATCTTCATCATTTATTCATATTCCCTTTTCAAGGAAAATTCTTAAAGTTTAGTTCTATCCACAGCCCATGGAAAGTATGAAAAAGGAAAATAATAAAATAGAGAATGACTTGATAATTTTCATATTCCTCCCTCTTTTGTTTGCTGTGTCCAACCAATTTTCCTGGTGAGATTTTCGGGGGTATTTCTATTAAAGGAAAATTCTGACACGGTGTATAAGTTAATGTTGACCAACACCTCACAATATAAGAAAGTACCCTACTCGGAAGTCGTCCCTTCCTTACCCCCAACAACTGATATTAAGGTGAACTCCACAATAGACGATGGCGTCACGGTGGCCTCCATTAAGAATTCTTATCACCCGGAGAATCATACATTTCCCCCATCAACAATTGAGGTGTGTAAAAGGGGTGGTGTATAGTGAGCTATGTGATGGAAACTCATGTGATATGAACGAAGAGCTAATAATGTCTGCGGAATATATGTATGTATATACTGAAAATGACAAAGAATTTTAGAAAAAAAATGTCAATTTGCTACACCCGCAATTCCTTCTTTAGAGGTGAATGAGTTGTCAGCACAATTTTGTGGTTTTTTTCACGTTAAATTATTCTTTTAAATTCAAAACTTTTGTACTAATCAATTGTGGAATATTTAATAATTTTTTATTTTAAAAAAAGTTAAGTTTGATATCATGAAAATTCTCTTTAAGCATGATGCAATCTGTCGCAATCTTATTAGTTTTTTGATAAGATTTATGTTGTGCAGTTTACATAAAATTTAATTAATTAATTTGATATGTGTGGAAAATTGAGGAGATTTTTCCTCCTCCCTTGTGAGTTAGACAATTTTGATTATTTTTTGGTTATTTGCGAAATTTTCTAAATTTTCATTTTGTGATAAACCTCCTTAATCAGTCCTAATCATCCTGATTATTCTAAACGTCGCTGATTGCACAAAATGTCGCGTTTTTCTTGTCTTCTCCCGCCTTGACCCCTTTTCCGAGGAAATTCTTGTTCGAGAAACTGATAAAAAGTATTATTTGAATTTGGCGCGCACTCGAAGCGAGATAATCACGGTGGTGAATTCGAGTGGTGAAAACAAGGAATGTGGGGAAAAGGACAGATTTGGCGGCAAAAATAAATTATAATTTATCGCGTAAAATTCGGAAATTTCATGAACATTGGGCCTTATTCAGCGACCAAGAAACCCTTGAAATTCGCTTGAAATCTTTAAATTTCATTACAAAATTCAAAGATTTCAAGGGTTTCTTGGTCGCTGAATTAGACTCATTCTTCATTCGCTCTTTAAGCACTTTCAATGGAAACTTTGTGGGAAATGGATTAATTATTTAGCTGATTCAATTAAGCCCTTCGACGTGAACTAATTGACTTAATAAGTTACAAAATTGACGCCTAAAAGTAAATAAAGTCGATTCCCATGGAATTTTCTAACATCATTAATTAATTTGCAAAGAATTTGTAATTTGTGGAAAATTTAAGCAATTTTTTTTAAATCTATTTACGCGTTTCTTTTAAACTTTCCGTTAAAGAATTAAAATCTTATTTTGTAAAAAAAAAAATACCCAAAGGAAAATTTTAAGACAATTGTTGATTTAATCTTGATTATATATTTTTTCTGCTTTGGTGTTTTCCTGTGGGATTTTGAGAAAATTTACCCCATCCCCCAACATGTCTTCCATTCAATGTGGTTTTTGGGAGGATTACCCAAAAGATTTCCCCCGAAAGCTCTCTGAGGCTAAGAAACTCAAATGACTTTCACATTGTTGGTAAAATCGCTGTGAGAGATGGAGGATGGATTTGTGGGGCAGCTGGGGATCTCTTTTAGCACACTGCCTGAATTGTCTTTCATTTCCTCCTCACGCACAAAATCAACATATGCCCCCACTTATTTTTTGCTCCTTGCGGGGCATACAAGCTGTGAAGAAAGAAACCAGATTGAGATGATGATCGTGGCAATTTTTTTTTTGGCTTCTTTTACTTTCCCATTTCTGGCCAGAAAAAAAGGATCCACCCAGGGTACAAAACAAAGGGCAAGCAGGAGGAGAATTGTGGGTGGAAAATCTCCATGTGCTCATGGGGTATATATATATGGGGGGCGGGGGGTTGTAGGATTGCTCTTGAAAACCCCTATCAGTCGTCTGGTAATCCCTTCCACCCTTGTGATGGGATACCATCTCCATTTCAAAAGGGATAACAAGGAGTGAACGCAATTGTTGCGAGAAGGCGGAAGTGAATCTCTAAGCTAAAATATCCCATTCTGAAGAGACACACACACACTCACAAAGACTAGGGATGAACGACCATTATTGTTGCAAAGACCACCAACCGCATCCACCCCCTCAAGTTAGAGATTCACTTCCAAGCCATCAAGTAAATTGACACAATTGGACGACAATTTTGACTTCTATTCACGAAATGGTGCAGGGTTAGCACTCCAAATGAATCTCTCCCTCTCGAGAAGTTCAAAAGAAAACTCAGAATAACTTTAAGCTCTTTGAAAAAATATATTGGTCATCCTGTAGTTGATTTCTAACCCAGATTTTTTGAACAAAACAGTGCAAGTACATAAAATTATCACGCTAAATAATTAATAGAGAAATTGCTGTTGGTTTATTGAAAAATATTGCCGCATAGAATGGGTGAAAGAATATTTAAAAATTCTACCGCAAAACAAATATGGTATTCATGGGGGAAATTGATGGGAAAATCGATAAAAACAGGTGAAATGGATAAAATATCTAAATTAGTCAATTTAGTGGTATCCGCACACGTGCGAAATCTCCCACGTACACCCCGTGTTTAACAATAGATTTAGACAAAATTGAATTCGTAAATTAACAATATATTTCCGAAATATTGATGGAAATAAACCAATATACGTGATTTTAACATTTTCATTCCACAAAATGCTATTCATCCATAATTTTACTTTCAAATTAAACTTTATTTTTTCTGTGAATTTTATATAAAATGAAGAAAAAATCTTTGAAGTTTTGTGGTCTCTTTCAAAGATGTATAAGCATGTTGATGGGGTATAATGGGCTTTGGGAGTGCTCCTTAAAATGCAAAACTTGCACAGAAACCACAAATTGTGCGCTCCACCATATAAATTTTTAATCTTCAATGAAATTCCATTTTAATATAAATTTTTGACGATGCTCTAAGGTTCTTCTGACAGACTCCAAAAGTTCCGTCATGTTTTTTTTTTGTAAGTACATGAAAGACTTTTACTCTTAAATATTGTATATGTAATATTAAATATTCTTCCTGCCAAAGAAGTTAAATAAACCTTGAAAGGTGAAATTTCGTTGTAAAGATGTGCTTCTCTATGGCTGGAATTTATTTACTTTTAATTAAATATGTTTAAAATTGTTTCTATCAAGGCTATTGGTGTGAGAAGCTTAAATTTGTGGAAAAGACAGTGTGGTGATTGAGACACACAATTTAGGGGGAACTTCCACATTGAGCTTCTTGGAATGTTTATTGTGGCTTTACAAGTAAATTAATTGAGTATCCTTCATTTCCTTTTGCAAAAAGGAGTATAATTTTCAATGGATTTTTTCACAGAATTTTCATGTCATTAGCAAGTTATTGCTTTTGGGAAATAAAGTGTAAATTCTTGTTTTTCATTTAATTTGATTAAATACAATGATTTTTAACCCTTGGAGGATTTTGCTGGCTAACGTGATCAATTTTAAATCAACAAAAAAATAAAATCTGTTTAACACTTCCTGATGAATTCTACATCCATGAGTAGGGATGTTCAATCACTTCAATTTAATTTTTTCTAAGGGTTAAAATAATTTGAAATATTTTCCAAACTTTATAAAAGAAACGTAAGGAATAAATTTAAAAAAAAATACGTAACTGACAGACGTAAGAATAAATATTAAAATTCAAAAAGGAACGTTGAACGTTGAAAACGACATGTCAAAAGCGTCAAAAGCAAGAAAAAGTCAAAATTTTCATCTTCACTCAATTGTTGAAAGATTAACTGTTGCAAGCTCTTGATTTTTTTTCCAATCGGTGAGCAGTCAGATGAAAATTATGAAAAATAGCGTAATTATGCGTTTCAGCGACGTTTCGCCAAATTAATTGGCATCTTCAGGCTCTATTTACATAGAATCAAATGATTTGAATTTTACATTCAATTCCCACAGTTGTTAGACAATGAAATAGTCCTCATGCTGATGTAAGTCTTTGTAGAATAGAATTATGTAGTTTTTCCCTCGAATGCAATTTGTAAAATCCAAATCATTTCATTCCATGAAGATGTGAATTTTGACGAAACATCGCTGGAAAGCATAATTGTGCTGTTTTTCGTTATTTTTGTCTGACTGCACACTGATTTGAAAAAAAGAAAATTAAATCCTTGCTCAGAGCTTTTCTTCGACGTCGTAGAGAAAATTCCTTCTTGATTTAGCCTTTCATGGAAAGTATGAAAGGTGTTTAGAGTGGAAAAGTGAGTGAAATAATGAAATTTGTATTCACCCGCTTTCCATGACCAGTACCAAAGAAAAAAATCAAAGACATGAGTGAATTACTATGCGGAGAAGAGTTTGATGTTTCCAACGCATAAATCTCTTCTTCGGGGAAAGTTTAAAGATTTTGTGGATTTAGTTTTTTTCTTCACACAAAAAGAAAGAAAAATCCGATTGTGGATTTCTTCAGACTTTTTTTTTGCTTCTTTTTCTCCTTCTTCACCTTTCTGGCAGCGGAGAGATTGACTTGAGATGCAAACCATGCCTTAATTTGATTTTAGAACACTACAGGAGTTTTTTTTTAAACGTGAAGCGAAAGGATTTTAGCAAGGATTCTAGAGACTTTCTGCGAAAGTTTTTTTTTGTGTGAACTTTTTGCTTCTTGGAGCTTAAATTGGGGAATGGGGTATTTTTTGCCATGGCATTGAGGAGGGTGGGTGTATACTAATAAATCCGAGATGGAGATTTTGCTGGCGACCCAAGCGTATACAAGAGATTTATTTGGTATGAAAAACCCTCGTAATATTGGGTGCGTGTCTCTTGTTGAAAATGGTTCGTGGGCGCGGGTTGAAGGATGTGGATGACACAAGAAATGATGATCAATTTATATTCACTTATTACATGGTAACAAGATACATCCGAAGCTTTTTCCTCGTGCGGCTTTTCCTTTCGGCACACTCCTACTATGCTATATGGGGACTTGATGCCACGCAGTATGCTGGGAAGGGGAGAGCCCCCATCCCCCAAAAGACACGGGGATGATGAAATGAAATTTTTCACTTGGACTTGGTTCACATTTCTAGGGCGCATATATTAAGTGACTCTAGTCCATCTCCTGATATATATTATATTGTAGAGGATCCATCCTTGGCCATAGCGTATATGTACGTATATATAAGTTATGCATGTGAACATTCTTCCCCTTCTATCCGTGGAATTTAATTTAGCCCTGAAGCTCCTTCTTCCTCAGCGTCGCCATAGCGCTTGTCCTCGTTTATGATCTCAACCCATTTTGCCATGTCTTTTATATGCCCACATTCATAGCCCTGGTGGATGGATTTCACAAAGCAGATAACAAAGCACAACTCTCAAAATGGATTGCCTTTTGTCAAGAGCCTTTTCCTCTGCAACACCACTTCCAAATTACTAGGAAAAGAGGATCCCTCTGATGCATGCATTTAAGATATACCATTGCGAATTAAATACATTTTCATTGCCAACAATAGCACACCAGTATTCTTCAAATTAATTCCTCATCCTTTTCTGCGTCCATGTGGCATTCTTGATGAATGGCATGGAACACACACAGTCTAAATTAAAATTGACAATGTGGTTTCCAAGAATTTTGTGAAAATTCCTACTGGAATGTACAGCAAATAATTAATCTCACTCTTTGACAGTCAAAAGAGTTGATGAATCGACATTTCAAACTCTCTCCATCTCAATCAAATGCCACACAGTATGCAAGAAATATTACGTAACTGATTTTAGTTTCTTCGTTTGAAATCCGTAATACCTGCATTGCAGCTTTTGAAAAAAAAAATAAAAAAGTCAGTTCCAAGAAAAGAAATAGCTTTTAGCCAATATTTTTAAAAATAATCAGAGGTTTTGAGCCAAAATTCACTAATAAATTCGTCTAAGGGGTTCGAAACTATGTAGGCTTAAGTTATCATAAACTAGGCTTGAGTTTTCATAAACCAGGCCTACATTTTTTGGGCCTAACTTACGTTTCTTAATCTAAGCCTAGGTTATTGAGGCTAAACCTCTATTTCCTAAGCTATGCTTAGATATACATTAAAAACTTTTTAATCTAGGACTGAGTTTCTTGAGCTAGACTTAGGTTTTTTAATTCAGACCTAAGTTTATTAAGCTAGGCCTAAGTTTTATACCTGGGCCTAAATTTTTGGGTACGGAATTAAGTTTTTTTTTAGTTAGGTTTAATTTCATAAAAGCCTAACTAAAGCTTTTTGTGATAAGACGGTTTTCGTTGTTTTTTCTCACTTGCTCCTTGTCAAATTGTATCGCGCTGTCACTGTTGAACAAAAAACGCAAATTCTATGTTTTTTACACCGCATTTCTTGTTTGACTTAAGGGTCTGGGTTTTTGGTAAGAAAAAACTTATTAAACCGTGTTTTTTTTCTTCAAAAATGCTTAACTATTTAAACTAAGCTTAAGATTTTAGATCACAGGTTTTTTAATCCGGTTTTTAAGATTTTAGGGTTAGATCAGACTTATACGAGGCCAAATGCATTTCTGGGTGATTTTTACCGATTTTAAAGCTCAAAAAGGACCAGGCAAAAATATATTGATTTTCTTTGGGCTCTAAAATCACATGAAAATTCATTCTGCTTCAATTCAGCTTGACCTAACTTAAAAATGTTAAAATTCTGACCGCAAAAGACTTAGACTCGGCATAGAAAACTAAAGCCTGGCTTGAAAAATTAATCATAGCTTTGGAAATAGACTAATTTTAACTAATTCCTTGATCTTAAAGATCTCAAGCTCTAATGTATCTAATTAAGATAATTAGCACAGATTCTAAGAGCTATATTCTTTCTTTTCAATGATAATGGATTGAACCATTGCAAATCAACCCCTAAACTTATTTTTGTTCGTCTTTGGAAATAAAGAGAAATACTTCATTTTTCAGAACTATTTAGATTTATCAAATTTAGATATGCAGATAAAATGTTATGTAGAATTTTACCTCAGAGGATACAGCTGAAAATTTCGTCAAACCTTACAAAAAATCTTATCTGCTTAAATTTAGAGCTAATCGGTTTATTTTTTTGTTTAAAAACTTTTTAATCATTACAATAATTTTGATTTAACGTGAGATTTTTTCATCAGTTCGCTTTAAATTTTTCCATACGATTTTCCCATAGTATGAGCAGGTGGCTCTATATATCGGTAAGACTGAGTAATACGATTTTCCAAAGATTTGTTTATATGAAGTGTAATATACAGACAAATATTAATTTAATCATTCAGATTAACGAGCAACTATAAAGTTGTGGTGTAATACAAGAGGATTTGTTGCCATAGACGGTCATTATTTCTTTGTATACATACATTACATATCTGTTTGAAATATTTAATACCACTGTAATGAGACACAAAATAACCTGTGGATGCCCGATGGATGTGGCTATGTATGCGGATTTGGCCAAAATGAGGATTTTAATCTTCTCTGGGTGGATGCTTTTCGGTGTGATACTAAATCATGTCGCCCACTCGCAATTTTTGCTCCTCATACACAGAAGACCATCATTCCCCGTATCCCCGCCAGAGCGGAATGGGGCAATTTTAATTACTTATGATCCCACCAGAGCGCAAAGGAAAGAGCGAGGGACCTTCTAGAGCAAAAATGAGTGGGTGGGTTTTGTGCAAAAGTTGATATGAAATTCCCGCATTGCTTTCGGCATGCAGAATTGCACGCGAAACGCGATTATGGATGACATTAAAATTCTTTTGTGTCAAAAGCACCACCACCGATGGAACTTTCCAAAAGAGGAGGAATTTCATTTGATTTAACTTCATATTGTTTTCTTGCACAGCCACTGGACCCACGCTCCTCGTTTTTTTACCATAGCACTCCCCCATGGGGCATATAAAGAAAATTTATATAGAGAACTTTCTTGGCTCCGTTGGAGACCGAAAAGAATGTGAGTGTCGTGGCAGGAAGTTTCACACAGGACTTATACTTTTTCCCCTTATTTTGCGCACTCGGTAATGGGAGGAAAAGAAATTGAGAGCAACTGCCAAGAGCTTTCGAAGATTGATTCAGGGATCCAATATATTTGGGTATTAGTTCCTATTCAAATTGAAATTTTAGTGAAAATTAATGAGGAACTTTTCAAATTAAAGAAAAACTAATTTTGAAAAATGCTGAAATTTTTTTTTAATGAAAAAGTAAAGTAAAAGTGAAATTTCACAATCAATCGATTACATTATTGCTCCACCCATGAATAAATCTCAGCGTGTTATGCATATAGAGTGGATATAGCGCATATTTCGAGGTGTGGAAAAATTGACTTGGAAGAAGAAAAACTTTTTTGGCTGCGAGAAAACTATTCGTGAACTGTACTCAATAGCCTCTATTCTTTTATTGCACAAAAAATATTCTCAAACAATCCCCAAACTCCACCCACTCAAAGACAAAAACAGACTTTCTCTCACAGAGAAAAGTTCGTCATAATCTTTTTTAAATAAAAAAAAAAAGAAATGTTTGCCTCTTTTTTCCTTCATAAATTCAGGCATCTTCCTGAAGTACTTTTTTCCCTTCCATTCGGAGTTGAAATTAAAGGAAAACCTTTTGTAAATCCCATCCAGAAATTCTCCTGAGAACTGAATGGTTTTTGGAGAAGATGAAAGAAAGCTTTATTGCTGTACAAAAATATTTTTATCTACTCTGTAAAATGTTTGAATGGAAAGAAAGGAGATTCTGCTCGAAAGAGGAAAAATAGCTACTTATATGTAGGTACATGTTTTAACCTTATAAAGGATAACTTTAACCCTTTAACGTCCAACGTGAAACATAAAAACATTGAAACATGCGCTCTTTTATCGCGATTTTTATTCTATGAATTTTTTTTAGAGGACTTTTCTCACTCAGAACGTCTTCTTTGACCCCTTATGCGTGAATTTGATGCATTTGTAACATGAAAAAACAATTACATTCATAAATAATTGAAAAAATAAAATGTTTCACGTTTGGGTCAGCGTATGACCCAAAAAACCTTAAAGGGTTAAAATTGTCTCAAAAAAATTCAATTCCTAACCAATATTCATGAAAATTCGCGATAAAGTTCCCAAGCTCTTCTTTTCACAGAATAAATTCAACTTTTGTGGAAATTAAATCCGGAATTAAATGTTTTTTATGCACTCAAAAGTCACAAAATTAACGTATGGTACTGAATTGAGAAAAGCAGGGATAACGTTAAGGGGAAAATAAGAGAAAATCTTTTCTAGAGGTCTTTATTTTTAAAGCCAAGCTTGCAGGATGCAATAAAGGCTCAAGAGTGCAAGAATGAATCAAGAACATTCAAATAATCAACAAAACATTTAAATGGGAATTAATTTGAAGAGTCATTTAATGCTCCGTGAAACGTTAAATAAATGTCACTTGCAACATTATACTATGTACAGATACAGATTCTCATACATAGTTTGAGCATGAAGTTGACATTATATTGTGAAAATTTGCAACATGTCAGCTGAAACAATGTTAGTTCTATCCAGAAGTGGTCACAAAATAAAGAAAGAGAAAAGTTTTATTCACATGAGATGCGACGAAGGGTTGTATGAAGGAAAAGGGGTGTATTGAGTTGAGTCTTATAAAAGTGACTTATACTATTCATATATAATACATACATATGTATATAAAGAAACGGAATGAAATTGAATGAAACAGGAGGGAAATTTGATCTTACTGTCATGTCTTATATTCCTCCCAATAGGTCTCTTACGTGTATCCATTCCGCACATATCAATAAAGTAGCTTTCAGCCACTTTGAATGGGATTTGCCTAATGGTTTCCTCAGTCTATTCTCTCCCACATCTTTTTCTTTGCAAAAGCTCCACGGTGAAGCTTTTGAAATTGTTTCAACCCCTTCGGAGTTATTTTAACCTCCGCACACACTTTCACCATATTTTTTTCACTTCTCTTTTTTTCTGCCTTTTATTGCACAAACGAGACTGAAAATACCTGAAAGATCATTGTAGGTGCTATTGCTTCTACATGGTGAAGAAAACTCACCCCCATGGGGGGAGTTGTTTCAAAGAATAAATTGCTCACATTAAGTGAAAGACCATTTCCGACTCAATATAGCCTAGCCACCTCTCGCTCTCTACATCTCCTCAATGGGAGTGAACACGAAAGGGATGGCTTCCCATACAGCACACGGTGGAACAACCCCCCTACCTCTTTCCGAGAAGAATTGAGGGTGTCAGTTACTCAGAGTGACTTCTCTTATGGGGGCGTACAATGGAATGGTGGGGGCGAAAGAGAACTTTAGGTGATTCCAAGGGACGCCCTTTTCACATTCCCAAATGGGCATCAATGCCATCAAGGAAAACAGTCAGGAAGGAACGAAGACAGCCCACCCTCAAGGAAGAAAAAAAAACCTCATGAACTTTTATTACTCAGACTCATCCTGCATTCACAATTCAAAATTTTTTACCTCCCCGCCACTTATTTTTCTTGTACACCGAAGAATGAAATTAAACATCAGTTTAGGGGATGTTTTGGGGTTGAATCTCTGTACTATGTACTTATACTAATACGTACTATCTACACTTGATGTAAAAACTTTAAACCGTCAAAGTGGCCAAATTACCCCGTCCTCCCCTAATATAGTTAAAGGAAATTGGGGGAAATGCTTTAAAAACAGAA
Organism: Lutzomyia longipalpis; assembly: GCF_024334085.1. NCBI lineage: Eukaryota > Metazoa > Arthropoda > Insecta > Diptera > Psychodidae > Lutzomyia > Lutzomyia longipalpis. The sequence continues at coordinate 8,108,208 of NC_074710.1, forward strand.
CGTTTCAATTAATAAATTGAATTTAGAAAATGCTTTGAAAAGAAATTTTTCCAGAATCTAAATATAAGAGATAGTGAATCATTAAAGCAACAGAATTTCTATATAGGTAACAGGGGCAAAATGGTGAAAGTGCAAGGGTTTCGAAAATGACCTGAAAATGCATTTTCCCGTTAAACTAGAGAGAAATCATCTAAGACAAAGTTGTAGCCTGGAAAATTTGCTATAAGATAGTTGTCAAATTCCGTGGAAAACTCAAATATTTCCACGGAACTCAAGAAAAATTATCTCCCAAAAATTCACCATTTTACCCCACGTTCCCCTATAGGAGTTTCATTTTAGAATTAACTAACCCACCACGTAAAATCAACGTAAATTCCTAATTTTCCAAATGAAAATTCTTCTCACATTGTCCACAAGTTTCCCAAAGGGTGGCAATCAAATTGGAAAAGCATGTTTTTGTGGGGTGTTAGAAAATTTTTGGATGTGCAAAATGAAGGCCCAAATGAACAAATAGAAATTTTTGTCAAGCAGATTTCTCTGTCATATCACCATAATTCTCTTCAACCTCCAAAGGGCCATCCATTGTATACAAAAGACGTTGCAAAACAATAGGAATGTTTTTTGTAATAAGAAACCCACTCGGTATGATTCATTCCCTCATCTCATTCTAGCTCCGTTGTGGATAATATAAAGTGTATGTACAACAAAAAGCTCCTCATCCCTCACCCCTTGGCAAAGTTGAGGGAAAACAAACAGAACGAGGAAGCAAGGCTTTTTTAAGGATCAAAAAATTTACAAATATATTGAAAAATTTTGCTCCAGGATGAGCAGTAAGAAATATAATAAGGACATAATACTGACATATTGACTTTTGGAAGTAGGAAAAGGAAGGTATATATTTTATTTTTCATAAATACACAATCAATTTACTTTCATTCATAAATAACTGATGAAATTGTAGGGACTTTTGGGGATGAAATTGTTCATTGGGGTGGTTTTGCTGAATTTTATAAGCAAAGAGCGAATGAACTTTTCATGGAAAATCAATGAAATCATGAGTTTGATGAAAATAACTGGGCTAACAATGAGGTACTTTTAATTTATTTTTCAGATTCTTAAGAATTTTCATTCAATTTAAAATTAAGATCAAATGGTGTTATAAAATCGTCAAAATTTCACTCTAAATGAAAAGAAAATTCGCCACTACTGTATTTTTATTAATCCATAACTTGAAAATAATCTTCCTTTAAATTCTGTACTCTCTGTTAAACCAAAACGAGAGACTATTAGTAATAAAATCTCTCTCTATCTCGCAACACGAATACGGAAGGAATTATTAAAGCTCCCCAGATAAAAGCTCGAGTATTCATGGTAATAATTGAAGCAAAAATAATCCGCAGAATTTCTATTTGGCATTAGGATTTCGTCAGTGTGGTACTTTTTTTTACGAGGATAACGATAGAATCTAGGGGCGAGATCTTTTAGGAAATCCACATAAAGGTGAAAAATGTCAGGCGCACCTGAAAAGCTCCCCTCAATTACCGCATAAGAATGAACAATTGCAAAATTCATCGTGTGTTGGCTAATTCACAAAAATTTCCTTCTTCCTCCGCCCTCTCGGTACCCCTGACCGGAATCTTGGTTCACCCAAAATGTCCTAGGAGAAGATGAAAAGGCCAAAATAGAGCAAAGACGACGGAGGTTGGGGCAAAAAAAAAACGAATAGGATAGAAATGGGAGAATGTGTGGAGTCAGCATAAAAAAATGGCAACGCGAATGCTTGAAGGAGTGGTGAAAAAAAATCTGAGAGACTATATAGAAAAAAAAGCAATGGGGTTGGGGGCAGTGGGGCTAAAGCACCCATAAAAGTTTCCCGAGGAAATTAAGTGTTTCTCCTCACACTCTTCGTGGTGTTTTTCTTATTTTATTTATCATTTTTTCCTGGTAATTTTGTTATGATACCATTTTCCGCATGGAAATGGTTTCAAAGTTGCACACCATAGCGCGAGAAGAGCACGACGAGGGAAGGGGGAGAGTGGGTGATTTAGCAGAAAAAGGGCACACAGCCCACCCACACCTCTACTAGATGTTCTCACCAAGTCAAGGTAAAGGAGTATTTGTCCTCATGCGCTGAAGGGGTGATTTTCACAGCAATTTTCTCGCATACTCCATCTCCCTCTTTCAATCTCTTCACACTGTTTTTCTTCATTTACAACCCTTCCTTTTGCACTTCTTCAACCCCCTTTTCCTATTCATCAGCCAGCACCAACACTGTAGGTTTTCTAGCAATTGGTGAGAAATTTCGCAATAATTCCAAATTAATCCACCCTGGATTTAATTTTGTAACCCTTGACATACTTTCGTTGGAAATGAATAAAATTTTCATTTCCCTTCTGAGGAAAGATTTCCAAGAAAATTTCTTAAAAAAAGAAAATCTGAACTTTCAATGTTTAAAAAAAAAAGTTTGGAAAGCAAGAAAAGGAAATTGCATAAAGTTATTTACTTTGGAATCAGAAAGGGAATTCTCAGTTTGAAGTACCGGTAATAGAATTCAGAGACCTACATAAGTTGCAATATTGTGATAAAGGCGGTGCAGATGACATGGAGTTTTTAAAATTATTAATATTTGAATTAAAAACAAGAAACTTTGAACGGAATAATTAAATAAACAATTTAATACAACCGAATATGTAATTAAGGGGGTCTCTTAAGCAAATTGTTAGAATTGGCATATTTTTAATGTTTTCATTTTTCTTGTGGTTTTTCTTAAACTTGGTTTTCTGATGTTAATTGCATTTGAAGCCTAATTTTTTGAAGAGTAAGAAAATCACTTTTCGCCATGTTGTGATTTTGATGGGGTAAAAAGCAAATGAAAGAGGAGATACCAATGCAGATTTTGATGTAACAGAATTTTAAATTTCCTTTCTGGGGCTGAGAAAAGTGGAAAAATGTGACTTTTGTTCAGATATTTTTGACGTTTTTCCAATTTTCTCAGTCTCAGAATGGAAATTCAAAATTCTATTCTGGTACATTTTCCACTGACATGTTCTCTTTCATTTGCTTTTTACCCCATCAAAATCCATCCAGTAGATCCTGAGAAAAACATACCTTTGTGGTTTGAGAAAAATCACAAGATGGCGTCACACCTGAGATGGCATCAGGCCTGAACATCAATCACTGCATCATATTCTTCAGTCGTTAAATTTCTTTACATTATGTCAAATATTCAAGGTAACGTTTCAAACGTTCAATGTAAAATGTCAATCGTTAAAAAATATTTTAAAAAATATGTAAGTTTGGAGGTAAAATCTATAAAGCTTAAATTATTCTGAAAAATAATACATTTCCGTTTAAAATCTGCTTATTGGAATTCTCTTAGAAATGTTATATTTTATTTGCGTTTTTACCAAAAGAAAAGAAATTTGCATTTGTGACTCTTTTAAAATAAAATATAATAGAGTTTGCAGATATTTGCTTGAGTCTTTTGCCATTTTGTTCATTCTTCTCAAAAACTGAAAACATCGTAAAAACATCTTGTGCAATTTCCTTTTTCATTTTTAATGCGCATACGTGTATTATTTTTACTCATGTTTTCTCCTGAGCACTTTATCTTTCAAATGTCATACGATAGAATAGAAAATTTCTAGGTAAATGGAATAGGTACATATCTATGTGAATTTCACATATGTATGTTAGATGACATGAGAAGCATTATGTATAAAAGTGTGTGAGCTTTTATCTTAAGTTAGAATCTTTTATAGAATCAATTTAATATTAGAGAAAAAATGATTTTAAATTGCATTCTAATGCACATCCAACTGCTGATTTAATATAGAGGGAAAAAAACTGTGAGAGGTGGATTGGAATGGATTGCAAGCAAAATGATGTCACTTTTTCAAACTTTTCAACATATTTTTTTCTCCCTGTTCTAAGAGCCCGCGGGAGTTTAGGCTGTTCGAGAAAAAAAACATGGTGGGAGGTGAGGCAATTTCCGTTCAGAAATTCGCAATGTGCTGAATAATTTGTCGATCCGACTTGATAAATTGATACACACTGAATTGACAATCTATCATTTTCGCTTTTGGCACCCACACCGTCACAATTTTTCAACCCCTTTTCTGTGTGGCACAGATGATGTAAATCGGTACCGGCAGAGGGTCACAAACTCCTCACCCTTAAAAAAAAACGTATTCAGTATGGTGATTCCCGGAGGTGCTTCCACTATTGCTGGGGATAAAAAAAAACTCATGGAGGTGGTTGGGAGTCATTGCATATAAAACCAACCCCCTGTCGAGTGAACAAAATACGAATAATAGGAATATTTTATGGAGTTTGTAAATTGAGTTTCAACTCCTTTATGCATGTTTACTTTTGCAGAAAAAATGGGGGTGTAGGTGTAGTTTTATATATAAAAATAATAAAAGAATATTATATATGTACGTAACAATCAGATTGACTTTCTAATATACACTTCACCCCATAAATTCATTGCCTAACGTAAAATTGTAAATTAATGCTCGTTTTTTTTTTTTGAGAGAAATAAATTAAAAAATTCCCCAAAGCCCAATTTTATTTTGATGGCGGAAATTGCGAAATGGAAGAGAAGGCATTCAGCAAAAATTTTGATGGGAAATTTCAAAAAAGAAGCATTTTTCTCCTTATCGAAACATCTAATTGGATTTCCGGGTGGATTAGTAATTTTCTCGTTTTTTTTTTGCTTTACCCTCCACATTGCCCCCCGCTTTACACCACCCGCCTACATTCAATAATTTTCCTTGCGTTTTCCTCGCGGCTTTTCCACCAAGCACTCTAATGGGGTGAAATTAGGCTGTTAGATTTTTTTCTTTCTCTTCTTCTCCTTTCCCTCTAAAGGCGTCACGAACCAATTGCACTTGAGAATCCACCGAAAAGGCGTCAACCCCCGAATGACTCGTCAAGAAAATTCATCAAGAGACGATTAGAAGATATAGCTGACTCCTTGTTTTTTTTTTCTTATCTGCATGCAGAGCTTAAATTGAAAAATTCTAATAAAAATTTCACGTGAAAAATGTGATAGAAATTGTGATGAAAGGAAGGTTCTCCTTGAATAATACGAAAAATGTGTTTGCGAAGAAATAGTTGCAATGTACATAGGATATGATTCAAGTCTGCATTACATTTAATATGATTTTAATGTATGTACAATATATAGTTTAAATTGAATGATAAAATCAACTCGTATCTTCCTTGAGAAGCTCTTCGGTGTTGATACTTCCGAACATTCCTCAAATACAGATAAATCGATGAATTCCACCTTTTGAGCCAGAAAAGTATGGAGAAAGAGGAAGTTGGGTGTAAAAAGACTCGAAATTCTCCCCATGTCATGATGACATAGCGAGAAAAGCATTTGGGGCGAATGATTTTCATGGAAAGCTGTGCACGCCATCGAACGCACACGACATATGGATGAGGGATACTTGAGAAGCAAGAGAACCCTTGACTTTTGCCCCACTCACATCCCACCCATAGATTGCCAAAGTATCGTGAAGTTGTGCGCCATGGTGAATTCATCCCAACTCGCGTGAGCTTTTTCCACCCCACGACGAGAGCTTTTTGCGTCTTCCGCAAGAGACTCGTTGCGGAAGACGCGAAAGAAGCGGAAAGGGCGGAAGGGTGGGATAAAATTAGAAACTCCAAGTGAGAAATCTACACCATTATACCATCCTCAATTCACACTGGAAGCGCACCCGAGCTCAAGTCCCACGAGGGTGCCACTTTGATCCACTTTATGGGGGAGAGGTTTCCTTGTTAAGTTTGTGTTTTTTTCCCTGCCACCAAAACCACCGCATCTTCGTGCCAATAGGAAAATCCACATGATGTCGTGTGGCAAATTTTCCGCACCATTCCCCACCCTCTTCACCAATTTACTCACACGAAGCTCCCCTTTTCACGCGTCAACGTTCACACCAATTCTCCCATGTGAGCTTTAAGGGAGCAAAAAAAAGGGAGGCTCACTGCACAATTTACTTCAATCAATCCCACGAATCTTTTCGGGATAAAAGCCCTACTGAGATAAAACGCTTTGTAAGGAATCTTTGGTAGACATGTAAGAGAGATATTTCAATTTTAGTCACGAATTTAACGCAATCACACGGTGATATGTGCGTAAAGTGTAACAAGATTTATTTAATTAAAGCTCATGTTAGAGATTTTTGTACATACCTAAAATTGTAAAAATATTGCTACAGTAGTGGGATATTTTCAAGATAGAATATCTTGTTTCATTCATTGTGAAAAATTATCGAATTTAAATCAATTGAATTATTATTAAAGATTAAAAGCTTAAAGCTCGTGTTTAGTTTTTCGAGGTGATGAAAATAAACCAAGGGCGTAGATAAAAATTTATTTTATTTAGTTTTCGTTTTGTTTTTCTGTTTTTTTTTTTTTTTTTTTTTTTTTTTTGAAAAGAAAAAGAGCAGATTTTGACAATTTTTACGATTCTTATAATTTTTAAAATAGGTTTCTTTTCTAACGTTGACATTTTTGTGAAATGCTTGACGTTTTTTTTTGTTAAGGATGAATTCTCACAATGTTTAGGGCTCTCGGTCGATCGCAACTCTTTAACTTTTTCATATGACTGTAAAAATTAATGTATAGTCCGCAAGGAATCTTTATGTTCACTGGGCATTAATAAAGTAATTCTATTCTATTCTATTCTATTTTATTTTAACGTTATTTTAATAATCGATATTTCTTTTCATACGTTTGAAATCTTGTTATAGAATTTGATAATTTTCGTTTTCTTTTCTACATTGAAACGTTTTTCATTTGAAAAGGTTTTTATTTTTTTTTTTTAATATTTAACAGGAATTCTAATGATTGATATTTCTGATCTAACGTTTGATTTTTTCTATAGTATTTGTCAATAGATTTAAATTTGATGTTTTTTTTTCTAACTTTTGACGTTAATTGCGACGCTAAATGTTCATTTCCTATAATTTTAAAAATTCTATTTTACGGTATATATTATTTTAAAAAAATAGAAAAATAATTTCCTCCTATATTTGTATTTAATGGGAATCAGGGAAAACATAACAAAATCCGAAAGGAGCTTTTGAATATTCATCCTCTGTCACAAGATTTGTTGGACGTTTCTGTGAGGCAAATATACAAACATATGGCATCTGGAGGAGGAAAAAGTGGCTCCTGAGCCTCAACCTTCTGTGTGTGTGGCTCTCAAACACATGTTCCTGCTGGATGTTATTGTTCAATTCCCAAAACAAATAGCAATTCACATGGTGGCACTGTGTAGTGTGGAGTTTTCTTTTGGGAAAATGGAAAGCACTCATGTAATCCCTCTGTGGTGTGACTCCACCAGACATTTGGCATGGGCGCCATATCAACGTCGTCTATACCCAATTCAATAGACAGAGTCCCCAAAGATGGTATACGATGTGTGTTGTAGATTGTGTTATGTTCTCACCGAGATGTGGGACTAAAGGAATTTCCAAAGAATTGAAGAAATAATATATCGTAGCATTATATACTTACAATTTATGTATGTTATGTATATAGAAGAGTTTTAGGCTGTGGGTATATAAATTGAAAGGCTTTTTCTTGTATATCTCCTGTGAGTTTTTGTATGTAACAACAGCAGAGAACCTCCGTGCTAACCAACAATCCTCAAACTAAAGACAAACCCACTCATGTTGGGGGATTTAGGGGGTGAGATTTATGTGAATGGATGTCGATTGTTGGATATAATCTCATGTGTTGACCACAATCGTATGTGATTCCCATACGTGATTTTCATTACTATACGTTTAGAGACCTCCAATCAGTTGGTCATTCACCACATATGTATACCTTCACTTTAGGGGATGAACACAGTTCCGATTAAAAGCTCAAATACCATCTGACTTCTATTCCATTATTATGATCCTCTTCATACAAAATCTCTTCGAACCTAATACTAGAATTATTTGTAAAGAAGTTAGTCACAGAAGCAATACAAAATAGGATGGTGAAGTGTTTGTACTCTCACTAATCGATTGGTTGGCATACAGAAAGGTAATTAGAACCTTCTAAATATTTAAATTGTAGGCCTGTTTTACTAGTCAAATTAATTATATAATATTCTTTCATTTGAAATATCTATGTTGATACTTTTTATAAAAATTCAAACATTAAAGAAACGGGTTAACGTAAATAATAATCAATAAGATAAGAATTAATAAGAATAATCAAATGCCAATTTATCCCAACTTATAATTCGGAAGAATTTGAATCTTTTCTTTTAGCGATTTTCTAATCTGACGATTTTTCTCACTATTACTCATGCACGAACTAAAATATTTTAAACATTAAAAATTTTAGGGAAAAAATATTTAAATTACAGGATAAAGATTTAAAATAAAGATATTTAAATTGAGAATAAACATTCTACATTGCCGATTTTTTTATGATGGATAGGAAAGAGAAAATTTATGGAAAAATTCAATTCAATTTTTTTGTCATCTTCATCCTTGGTTTTGCCAATTTTGAAGATGAATTTAAAACCATCATCAGCCATCACACCGTGTCAGTGTCCAAAATGGAGACAAAGAGTCTAACCCCATTTGTCTCACATCAGTCTCCCCATCCTCCTCCCATCTTTGTATGTAATTCAGCAGCTCCATAACTTGCTAGATAAATCTCTCAAGCTCATTGGGGTGTGAAGCTCAACCCCGAAGTTTGTGGGATAAGTGTCAATTTTTTTTCCTTCTCTTCTCAATAGTTTAGTGGATTATTTTCTCTGTGCACAACTTTCATGTTAGACGATACGATAAAAAAACTTGAGCAATCATATCCGTAGCAGCCGCATCTACACAACCACACAATAATGGATCCTTCATCGTATAAAGTTCCATGCAGTGGAAAAGTTTAGAATATTTTGTAAAGTTTCCTTCCACAAAGAGCTAATTCGGCCATTAAGAAATACTACGGCGTTGTTCTTACCCGCGTGATTATGATTATGATGGTATGTCATTTTCTCATAGCAATTTTATCCTCCTTTAGCACTAAAAGTAAACCACAATCGCGACGAAACACCATGCACCGCACAAGAGTGAATAAATTGAGAAAAGTTCCCACACAGCATCCCTTAAATCACATCTAATTGGTAATTTTGGGATGTACGAGAAAGTTGGTGAAGCGCTGTGGAAGTATCGTGTCAATGAGATAAAATAGGACAGGGTGTATAGAAGGGGTGTTTTCGCCTGTTAAAACAACCCCCTTTTTTGAAGCAAAATTTCTTGATTGGAATGAGTCAGGGGAATGATTAAATTATCCTGAATTTATTATTTTCTTTAACGCAATTAACCTTTTCTTTGTAGGGTTAAATACTAACCATACATGATTAAAAATTCAAACTAAATACATAAAATATTTAATTGAATTGAAATAAAACATTTTTGGACATAGTGTGCGTAATAATTTTTGGATTTGACATGGTTATAAAATTAATATTAATATTATAGCCGAGACACATTTTGTGCTATAAAAAGAAAGAAATCCTTTTATATCCTGTCAAATAAACTATTTATTTTCATGTTGATTTTGTAACAAGTTTTTTTCAACTTTTTTTTTGGAAAAGACAATTTGAAAATTTTGAATACCCAACCAACAGAACCAAGACACATTTTTGCTATAAAATTTAAGAAAACATTTAATATTTTGTCTTAAATTTTATACTAAAAAGACATTCTTAAAATTTCTTAAGAGTTATGAGACGTTATGTGGTAAGAAATGTATAAAAAATCATTCTTTTATTCTAAAATGGAATCGTTCCAACCGTTGGGTGTGTGTCAAGGGTGCTATAAAAACATATATTTTGCTAACAATGAAAATTATGCAATATTTTTTTGTAGACATTGAAGATACAAAAAACAAGATTTTCAAAAAAAAAAATCAATCATTTTATGAAGGAGGAAAATAAATCAATAAATTGAGAGATTGAAACTTTAGGAAAAAATGAGAATATTCTTATGATTTTATATTGCATTTTATCTCCAAAAACTGCACTTTCCCTCTGAAATACTAGTTTATTTTTCATAATTTATACTATATGAGAATTTCCACTGTGAAAGCTACTACTTACTGCATCCGCTTTTCACAACCCCGCAATAAAGTACCCTGTAAATTTGCTGCAATTCCGTCGAAGAATTTATGGGGTTGATGGAGAGAAAAGTGGGAGAGACAAATAGAACAAATTATTGCTATTTGATCTCGCCACATTGGAAAAATGTTCTCTTTCGCGTGAGATTTTCCCCCCTCTCCACACAATAATACATGTTATGGTGGAAAATTTTTAGAGTGGTTGGAGGTGAATGTTACAGAACGAATGTGAAGGTGATTTTTGTGTTGACGACTGTGTGGGATGGCGATGGGAAATGGCAGTAGAGAGAGTCTTAAAGTATAAATGTATACATATGTACATATCTCTAAACCTACATAACATTCCCCATATAAGATCACATGTATTGATTCCGTCTTTAGCGACCATCTTTTCTTAGCACGAAGGTGAGGCGGGGGGACGCGTGAGGGTATGGAATTTGGTGAGGGAGGTAAACAGCCGGAAGTGAATCTTATCGAGGCGAAAATTTATTTTGTGGAACAAAAAGCCACCCACAGTGTCGCCGCCGAAAGGGAAATTGTCTACCGCATCGGATGTTACATAAAATCACTCACACCTTTTGACTAACTCCCCTAAGACTCTTTCTCGCAGCACCCACACCCCCGCCAAAGACAACCCCCTTTTACCGTCTCCACTCTCTTTGAATAAATTCAGTGTGCCGCCACTGCGAAATGGTTTATACATAGAGACAACTTCTCTTCTATGTATATAGAAAACCATAGGAAGGGTTTGGGGGTGCAAACAAACTTCCATAGTCAATGAGGATGATTCAACTTCTCCCTAACACACTGTGGAGAGTGATAAGAAATCGTCTGAGCACTTCCACTTGCTTTCCCATTCGTCGTACCCCATTTGGTGTGGCACATACAGTGTATATAGTGAAGTATATAAAGCAAAATGGGCCCCCTTAGTCGTGTCATGATTTCCCAATCAAATTTGTGGTGAGAAAAACTTTCTTCCAAGGGGATTCTTTTAATGCTTGTCCGTAAAATGCTTTCTTTTTCACCCTCAGGGAGTAACACCGAAACTTCTTAGCGCTATACTACCACCCCTCACACCACAAAAGGGAAGTTTCACGCAACGATATGCTATTTTTCTACACTTCACCCTTCCCCACACCCCTCTGTATACTACCTCCTATGCTATATACCTATACTTTTGTAAAGTTAAAGGCAAAAAGCTCCCAGAGTGAAAGCTCCGCTCTTTTGGCACTTAATTGCTGGTGAGAAAGCCAACAAAGTCAAGTGGAAAATTATGCAAATTTATTCAATTGATTGCCACCATTAAAAATTACCACTTTAATGGTATCCCCTTTTGATTGTTTCTATTTATTTTAATAATTACCATCCTACACGAGGGTCTCCTTTAACATTAATTGATATTTTAGTGGTAAAACTGTGGTTGTTTTTTTTTTTAAAGAACTCTTTATTATTAGTTGGTATACCACAATCGTGGCATACCAAGTATTTTTTTTAGTTGTTTTATTGAATTTCTTACGTACAGAAAAGAAAAACTTTAAACACCAAGTATTAGGTAAATCATTAGGCAATTAAACGTTAAAACGACTGTAAAGATTATGATTTATATGGAGATACTTTTAATTTATTTTTCAAATTCTTCAGAATTTACATTTAACTGTGAGGGTGGAATTCACTACTCAGTCAGGCTTAAAAATTTAAGTCAGTTTTTAAGTCGGTGTTAAAAATTTAAGTCAGTTTTTTAAGTCGGTCTTAAAATTTGTAAGACGGTCTTAAGATTTTAAGTCGGTCTTAAGGTTTTAAGTTAGTTTTCTTTAAGTTTGACTTAAAAAATTTAAGTCGGCCTTAAAATTTGTAAGTCGGTCTTGTTTTTAAGTCTGAATTAACATTTTACAAATTTTATTTGGAGATTGTCAGATTCACTTTTTGGAACTTAAAAAATTGAAAAGTGTAATCATTAAGTACACTTTTCAATTTTTTAAGTTCCAAAAAGTGCATCTGACAATCTCCAAACATCAAAATTTGTAAAATTTATTGAAAAATATGCAATTTGTTAATTTGACTTACAAATTTTAAGACTGACTTAAAATTTTTAAGTCAGACTTAAAAAAAACTTACTTAAAACCTTAAGACCGACTTAAAATCTTAAGACCGTCTTACAAATTTTAAGACCGACTTAAAAAACTGACTTAAAACCTTAAGACCGACTTAAAAACTGACTTAAATTTTTAAGCCCGACTGAGTAGTGAATTTCGCCCTGTGAGTTGATACCAAAAATCATAAAATTTCCTTGCAAGGTAGCAGAAGCTTTCAAAATATATATAGCATGAGTTACAAAAATCAATCCAGAACATATTTTTATTTCTATTTTTTCGGTTAAAATAATTTAAAGTTAATTTTTAGTTTATTTTTTTCGGAGGGGATGCCTCTGAAATTTCTCATGGAAATTCATGACATTTAAAAAGAATCTATTAGTTTTCAAAGATATATCCAAAAGTATGAATAATACATAGCTTTAAAAGCTCCTCTTTAAAGCTTTCCTCTCAAGTCTCAAATACAAAAGTTCATTCAAGAATTTTTGAACTAGTCGACAAAGCTTGTTAATTTTTCATTTTATTTCTATTAAATCTCAACTTTATGCTTTCCCAAATTAGCATATTAATGATTAAACAATGTTATTATTTAGTCACTTAAAATTAAGTCATACAACAAGATTGTTTAATTATTTATAACAATTAAGTGTCGCCTGGCAAAATGCAAATATCTGCAGAGAAGACAAATAAGTAGACGAGTCAGTGTGGGAGTTTGCCATCTGGGAAGATGTCTTTTTCTCTCTTGTCAACAAATTCATTGCTTCGAATCTTTTCTCTGGCAAACTCGAAACAATTACCACGTCTCATGGGAGGTCTGGGGAGGGGGCAGCACACACATACGCCATTTTGTTTGTTTAATTAACTTTTGGTAGAAATGACAGAGCAACAAAAAATTCCCAATAGTTCGTGAAAATATGAATGAGGGCGGAAAGTTGTTGAATGCAAAAAGGGGGATTTTGGGGTGGGAGAAATATGTATGGTGTGTACTTTGAAAGGAAACACACAGAGAGGGTTGTAAAAGGGAAACAATGAGCATAGTAAATTTTTCAATATTTATCTTCTACATCCGACAAGCATTACACAAAAAAAAAATCATCATAACCCCTCCACGTATTGCACAATCACTTTGCTCCCGGGGAATAATGGTTGGATGCACTTTCACCATTCCATGGAGGCTGCTTTTTTGTCTCTCTCTTTCGTTTTCACAAAAATAAAATATATATCAAGTTGCAGCAGATGGGCTGCAGAAAAGCACATAGTTGCCTTTTGTCAATGTCCACGGAGAGCTTTATTTATTCTAATGCAACTTGAAACTCATAATATAAAGCAGAGACATTCCTTCCGCCCTGGGAACTGTCTTTCAAAAATACAAGAGCTAAAGCCATAAGAAATGAAGCAACAACAGAGTTATTTTTACATTTTTGCTGCTGTTGTTATAAAAAAGAGCTTCCGGAATGCAATATTTGCAAGGAAATATTTTTCAATATGAAGAATCAATACAAAAAATGATTGTGAAACATTTTTATCGAGATGGAAAAAATCGAGATGGAAAATATGAGGAAAATCTTTTGCACTGCAACTATTTTTTTATCCTACTGAAGTGGAAAGCTATTTTGTTTTATGATTTTTTGAGTTTTCAAAAGCTCTTGTATTTCTTTCCTCGAATACAGAGGGGTTCCTAGTGGTTAGGAATAAATTTCTTTTAGATTGTTTTTGGTTTCACAGAGTCGATATGAGTAATGTAATTAAGCATTTACATTTTGCATTAATTGGTGTTTATTAAAAACATTAGATTTTTCAAAATAATTCATTTTAATTATTTTATTTATTATTTATTTTTAATTATAATTTAAAGTTTTCTTTATTGACTTTGACTGCATAAAGTATTAGAAATTTTCACACAAAAAATCAAATGAATCTGATTAAGGGGAGAGTTGGATTTTAATTGAGAATTTTATAAACGATTTTGATAAAATTGATATAGCAAATATTAAAAAAAAATCTTCGGTATTCTCTGTAATATTTTAATTATTTTATTAAGTTATAAATGTGCTAAATTTACGTAGAAAAGCCAAAGAAGACGTTTGGGCTGACTGAGGAATGTTCTCCGAAATGATCAAATATAGTAATTCTTATGGGATTATTACTAAATTGTTTTGGAAACTCAGGAAATTTTAAAAGCGATTTTTGGGCCAATTTTATAACAAATAATTAACAATCTGCTTGCATTCAGATTAATTGGCCAAATGATTAGTTTTTAGCATTTTCAATTTTGAAAATAAATTTTTGTGCTCAAAAAGTTATTTGAAATTCTCATATTTTGGTCATTTTGTTCCATTTCACCATCTCTTATTAGTTGGTGTTCCACTTCGTGGCCAACACCAAGTATTGTAATCGTCGGAAAAACCGACCTCCTCAGATCGGGCTCAAACTTGGTATGAGCACGTTTTAGACAACCCACATTCTGAAAATGGTGGTGGAAAATTTTTGATCCGGCCGGCCTGCCGGCCGGCCGGTGCGCCAAACTTTGCCTTATATCTCGAGAACGGTAAGAGATAGAGCCTTCAGGTTTGAAGTTTTCTATAGAAATGTGGGTGTAAAATTTCATTTTTTCGCATTTTTAAAATCCAAGATGGCCGCCGTCCGCCATTTTGAAACACCGTCAACCACTTTCCTTATAGCTAGAGATCTGAAATTTTAGTATGTTGTACAGCTCAGTGATACGTTTTCATCAATAATTCATACTTGAAAATCGGTCAAGCCGTTTAGCAAATATGGCGGCCTAAAGCAAAAAGTGTTTTTTCGATATATCTCGAGAACGGCTTGACCGATTTTGATCATCTTTGTATCAAATGATGGGTTTCAAGAAGCCCTACAACTGTCTAGAACATTCCAAGTTCCAAAAACATCCGCAAGAGGCGCTAAAATCAAAAACAAAAATTGACTAACTTTAAGGGGCAATATCTCCGAACATCTGTTATAGATTTCCTTTAAATTTTGATATGTTGTGGCCTGACTCAATATCTGTCATCAGTCCGAAAATGAAGAAAATCTATGTCGCCGTTTAGAAGATATGGCCATTTGAAAAATTCTTGAATTTGAAAAGTTCTAAGAGCCATATCTCTTGAACCGCTTGTCCGATTTTGCTCAGTTTGGTATCAAATTAAAGGTTTTGCAATTATCTACAACTTTCTAGAACATCATTAACCTCTAGAGCCATTCCTTTAGGACGAAAAATGCGAAAAACTCTTTTTGTGAAACAAAAATCCGCCATTTTGTGTTTTATAGGTGACCTTGAAAATCATTGAGATATATGTCAAATTATAGCTTATTTCAAGACCTTTCCAAAACTAGTCACGAAATTTCTGTAGGTGTTATAGAACTAGAGATATGTCCATTTTTATGCATCAAATTGCTGAATTTCACAAAAAATTTCAACTTTGCCTACTAATATTGCTCACAAATAGTATTACAACGCATAAACAAACTTCTACACGTTGTGGGACACCAACTCTTATAACTGGACGCGTTATGATTGACTTATGTATGTATTTTTATTTTACTACCTCAGAATTTTAACATATTCTGATGGAAAATCAGAAAAAAAGATTCACATAGATAGAATCACACAGATAGGAAAATTATGAGTAAAATATTATTTAAATATGTAGGTACCTACATAAAGTGCAATATAATCATACAAAATGTGTTAAAAGGTTTGAAATAAACGCATAAGGCGATTAAAAAGCATTAAAAATGCTTAATGTCAAAAATAGCTATAAAAGGGGAAAAAGTATATGTACCTACCTATACATAATGGTGAAAAAAAATGCTATCAACTTTGACAAAAAGAGATAAAAGGGTTTTATAAAATCGATAAAAATGTTTAAAACGTATAAAAAGAGAAAATAAAAATGAATACGCCTGGTACCAGGCGTCTCCATATGGATTTTTAAAAATATATTTCTTGTCTTTTAGCAATTATTGCTAGATTTTCATCTGCATATCATACGTAGATAAATTTTCTTAAAATAAAAAAAATCTCCTCTTTTCCTTAAAGTTTCAGAGATAGTACAAGAAATACGAGAAGGAGAGTGTGAAAGAGATGTAATGTCTCGTGGTGTCGTGCAGTCAAATACTAAATCAGTTTATTTTAACCACTTCATTTGAAACTGTATCCCTGCGATTTTATCAGTTAATTTGGTGAAATAAAAGAGCGAAACCGCTCCGTCCTTCGCCAATAAAAATAAACACGGAGCAATGCTGGTAATTGGATTTTCACCCATTCCAGGGTATTTTGCTCTCTCTCTCGCTCTCTCTCCTTTTCAGGCCGGAATGAGCTCTCTGTGATTCAGTGTGGAAAGGAAAATTCCTAAAATGATGGGAGGGTGAGAGGGTGTGTGTTTATATAGCAAACCACCCCCTTGTTAGGCATCTTTCCACTAAATACTTGAGAGGAATGAAAGAGTGCAAAAAGGCAACACACAGGACGTTTTTTCCTCATCTTCTTCTCTCATTCTCTCCTCCGTAGGGGAAGCAGCAAAACCTCCTGGCACGGGAAGTGTATCCCCCCACATCCTGAGGTGAATCCATCTGGGTGACCCCATCACGAATTCTCGGCCAAGTGCGCAAACGAGAGGGATGGATCGTGGCAAATTGTTTGCCAAGTTGATACTGGCATTGCTGAATGTTCTTGTTGGTCAGCATCAGCCAGGTGAGTTTGAATAATAAATTAGTTCCTGGGAAAGTCGACACGATATCACTTGGAACAGCATCCCCCCGAAACACTCCATCGTCACTCACCAGCAATTTCACAGTTCGTGAGAATTCTATGAAATTCTCGATGTATGTAATTATGCCACCGTGTTTTGAGACATGAAATCTGCATTATAGAACATTTAATGCTCCATTTCCATCAATCAATTCTTTTTTGATACAATGTCATTAATTTTAGGAACCTTTTGCTATTAGCTGTGATTCTTTTTTTTTTTCTTTGGTCAAATGGTGTTCATCTGCGAATATTTGATACCAAATATTGCGAAATATATACGAATAATCGGTTCTATTCAGTGACCAAGAAATCCTATGTAAAGAAATTTCAAGCGATTTTCAAGGGTTCTTGAGCGCATTATTATACAATTTTGCGCATTTTTTCTTACAAATTATCTTTTCACATTTTATCTGTAGGGGAATGTGGCCCAATTCAGACCTCTATAGGTCCGCGCATAATAAGAGAAAATGGTATAAAATAAAAAGCAATATTCTAAAATTTGGTACTATTTTAAAGCTCATTTAATGGTCTTTTAACTCCTGTAACTTACTACATTCAATTTTTTATCAGTTTCAAGTAATAGCGGATTGAAAAAAAAAGGCATTAAGAGGTCCAAATTGGACCACGTTTCCTTTCATTTTGTTTCATTTTTATCGCTTTTTGCATTATTCTTATTGAGCTTTAGTTTTGCTAATTTTTGTCACATTTTTGGTTTTCTTTTCCGTAATTTTATTGAATTTTTGCGTTTTTTTTTTTTTGCTTTTTCGTTGCTCTTTATGAGATTTAATAGTAGTTTAGGGGAGAGCGGGGTTAAAAAAGTCACTTAAGGGTTTAGAAAAAGCTCAAAATATCATATTTCCCAAACAGATAAAACGAAATGTATAGCTCAATTCTTTAGGATATTTCTTGCCCTACAACTCTTTCTCAGATCATTTTGTTCTATCTAGCTAGGAAATATGATATTTTAAGCTTTTTCCAAACCCTTAAGTGACTTTATTAGCTCCGCCCTCCCCTATCCTTTTTTTGTTGAAGAATTTTGATATAATTTAACATGAATATCAGTGGAAGGATTCCGTTATAAAATGCAATTAATGTAGTTTTCCTACAAGTAATTTTTAGAATAAATTTGTGTGTGAAAGAGGTTTTTTGTGCGTTTCATCATAATTTTTCTTTCAGCTCATTCTTACACGAAAATGTTTAACCCTTGGAGGATTTTTCTGGCCGATGTGGCCAATTCGTTTTTTTTTAATTGCCACAGAATTAAAATCTTTTTTTTTCCGTGTTAAATTCTACGTCTGTGTATACTTCAAGATTGTCGAAAGAAAACTTGGAAAAATATTTTCTTTTGAGAGAAAATGTAGGTATGTCAAACTTTTGGGGTTAGAAACCTCGTCGATCCTTTAAGTGTTAAGAAAAAATAAATGTAAAATCGTATAGGAAGGTTGCATTTCACATTACAATCTAGCTACATAATGTAGGGGGACATGGGGCAATTTGTTAGTTTTTTGGGAGAAACATTTTCCTGATTTTCCTGAAAATATTTGAGTTTTCTCATGACGACTATCTTATAGGAAATTTTCCGGGCTACAACTTTGTCTCAGACGATTTTTCTCTATTTCAACGGGAAAATGCATTTTCAGGCCATTTTCCAAACCCTTGCACATTTGCCTGTTTCAAAAATCATGGGGCAAAATGTTAGTTTGCGTTTTTTGGCCTTAAATTTCAATTTTATGAATTTATTTCATCTAGACACTATAAAAGCAATTGATAATAAGGTATTTGTGTAACAATTAGAATTTTTTTTTAATAAAAAAAATACAAAAAATAAAAAAAATGAAAAATTTATGAAATTGCACTTTTTATTTTTTAAATAATTTTATATTAGTAATAGAGAGTAATATAACATGCTAAATTATAAGTATTAAGTGTACTGACTAGGGAAAAATAAAATAAATAAACAAAAAAAAGTTAACAGCCTTAAAAACGGTTTCTAACATTTTGCCCCAAGTGGTACTTTTTAGTGTCAGTGTTCTACGGGAAAACCCGGAAAATTTTTTCGGAAAATTTAGACTAGATTCGTGTTCAGCAATAGTTACTCTATCTAAAAATACATTTGGATCAAAAAAAAAAATACAGAGAAATACGCCAAAATACCATATTGAAATGAAAGGTGAAAGTAACTTTGAAATTCGAAAAATTTGTTTTTTAAATAAATCCCAAAATATTAGATCAATTATTATAAAACTTTATAGGCTTAGTTAGAGTTATAAAAGATACCTTTTGACTAAATTAGAACAATTACGAAATAATATTTACTGAGATATTGGAGATGTGTGGTCTTGATTTTCTAACATTTTGCCCCATTTCCCCCTATGTATTTTTTTTTTAAATAGCAATCATCCCTGAGTGGTTGAGAAAATGATCAATTTCCCATCACCCCTGGTGAAGATTTTAATCATATGACAATAGGTCAATTATGCGAAATAAAGAGCTCAAAGGGAAATTGTAATGAAGTTTTCTCCTCAAACACATTTCGCAATATTTGGCATGAAAAGTCAATAAAACATTTTAGTCGGAGGGTATCGTCAAGAGGAAATATGGGCATGTGTACCATCCTATGTCCATTTGTGTTCACTGCAGAAATAGAGGTCCAAGGGGGTGGGTGGCTTTAGCAATTGCTTGTGGATTGATGCGCAAAAGTTCTCGAGTGTCGTATTTGATTGGATTTGTGGAGAGTGAAATGGATATATATGGGAAAGGTTTTATTGTTCCTTTGTCACTTCAGGTGTCTGCCAGAGTCTATCAATGGATACACCACACATGGATAGTGATGGACTTCCAACAGTGCTACCTAAATTCATCTCACGAGGGAATCTTTACAAAGTAACAACGGGAGATATGGTCACCCTTCCGTGTAGGGTGCAAAATCTCGGGAGCTTTGTTCTACTCTGGAGACGTGGGAGTTCCGTCCTAACAGCTGGACCGCTCAAAATTACACGTGACGCACGATTTAAGCTCGTCGATACGTACGACTTGCAGATAACTGGGGTTAAAACTCAAGATGCTGGGGATTATATTTGCCAAATTGGTGATCAAGAAACTCGCGATCAGGTGCACACCCTTGAGATTCTTGGTAGGTTTCTATTTGTTCTCTCTTTTGCAATTTTAGGTGCTCAAATCACCTCAATTTTTACAGATTTTTCAAATTTTAATTTGAAAATAAAAATATTTTCTTTAAAATATTTTTTCAGTACCCCCAACGGTACGAGCTGTACCCCAAAATGGTCAGGTTACAGCACGAAAGGGTAGTACTGTGACATTGGAATGTAAAGCATCTGGGAATCCTGTACCGTCGATTTATTGGTACAAAAAGGATCCCCTGGCGGGTGCAACACATCTCTCAGATAGTTCAACCCTTATCCTGGAACGGGTTGAAAGGCAACATGCTGGAACGTATCAATGTGCAGCTGACAATGGTGTGAGAGATCCCGTCTCAGCAGATGTTCAACTCACAGTTCTCTGTAAGTACAAACTTCTTCCTACTGAATTGCTACGTCTCCAAGAGGAGTCAAAGGGCGCAAGCAAGACGTGCATTAATAGTTTTCAGATTGACTGACAAAGTTTAATATTGAGAAATACATTTTACAACTTTTTGAAAGGGTATCCAAATGATTTCTTTGGTTGATTTACAAGGCAAAAAAAAACTTCCTGCATTTCGTGTCATTTCCATGACAGAGTCGACACTTAAGGCAATGCCATGGGAAGTTCAAAAGTCGCAACTAAAAGTTACATCAAATGAAAAGTGTTTCATCACGTTTTCCAAGATGGAAAAAAATCTTGCACAGAGAAGGAAATTTTAAATGCATTCTAGGAAATTGAATTCTTAATAAAAATTGGATCCTCAATTCAATATGTCGGAATATGGATTTTATTAGGTATACCCTTGGCAGCAGTACTGAGCATTTATTTGGCAAATACATTAAAAGCATATAAAATAAATAAGATTATATTTTGAAAACAACTAAATTAAAGGAAAATGGATCATAATACCGACTCTTGCTTAATTAACTGCAAAATAAATTGAAAGCAAATGATATAAATAAAATAACATTCTGAAACCAAGAAGTATGAATATTAGTTTTCTTACTTGCACTTCAGTTCAATTACTTGGCAAATGAATTGTGAACATATAAATGGAAATTACTATTCCTTAGTAAATAAAGGAAGAAATATGAATTTATTCAGTTACAGGTATCTACATTACCTCATATTATTTATTTCATAAATAAAATATTTACTCTAATGTTCAAGTTTGAAAAGTTGCTTATTTTCCACCTTTAAATAAAGAATTAAAATTAGCACAGTTCTTTCTAAAAATCAATGGAGAGGCGTTGTCAGAAATCTATTCAAAGATTTGTTTTTTTTTTATGTTTTAATTTTAAAGAAAATGAAAATTATTTAAAAATAGACGATATTTATAAAAATTGAATTTCCTAAATCGACTTAACGTCAGTTGTATTCAAATTAACAGCCTGGATTTTATTTTATTTTTCATAATTCTGGGTTTTATTTTTAAAACTTTGCCGTGTTTTTTTTAAAGCTTGACATTTCTTCAATATTTAAAAAATCCTCATTTTAATGGTTTGTAATGTATTTTGACATGAGAAGAAATTTTTGAGACCTCCTAAGAAAAACGTCTGAATTTTTTGAACTACTGGAATACTCTCCTGGAACGGTAGTGTAGGCGGAATAAAGTCTTAGAAGCTCATATTTTGACAATAAAAGCTCAATTAAATAAAAAAATCAATTTTCCTCCAATTTTTCACATAATTTTGAAAAATTTAAGCTCTATACAAAACATTTTAAAATATTACATGTATTACTCAAATGCATAGTTTTATATAGCTCCATTAGTGCTCAATATTTGATCAAATATTGATTCATTTCCTTTAGTGGGTTTAGTCTTTAATAGTATCGACATAAACATTTCTATTAAATTGATTTTCAAACATGTCTCACATAAATTTAAAACTTATTTTATTTACCATCGAAAATGTCTGAAAAATCACCATGAAGATGCACGAAATATATCATAAATATAATGTATAATATTTTTTTCATCATACTTCTGGCACAACAGGGAAAATATATCGCATTATTTTGCCTCCACCCACATGTATATACGTTTTCATGCAGAAGGAATAAATAATACCTACAAGAAAAAAAAGCTGAGAAAATCACCTCGGAGGTGTTTAAAACATCCGCGTGTGGCATGAAGGAGCCGAAGGCACTTTGTGGGTGAATTTTATTTGCGAATATTTTCCAGGAAGGAATTTCAATACATAAATAAATTTAGCGATTTCACATGCTAATCCCACGAGTGATTGTATACAGCTGAGGGTTGGGGGGAGGCGTTAACGCTCCACCCCATCCATCGAAATGGTTTCTCCTCTTTTTATTTCACGAATTGCTCTAAATTTTATTTACCATTTTATTTGATGAGGATTGGAGGAACGAATTTACAATTCTTTAAGGGATAATGCTTGAATCGTTTGTTTCTTTTTTTATGAAGAGAACAAAAATCATGAACAAAAATTTATGTGAAAAACTTGAGAAAATGGGGAATTTTTAAAAAAAATCTCCTTCTGGTGAGCGTCAATTTGTTTTGATTCAGCAATTAAAACATTCGAATTGCCAGAGCTTTCGACACTCGGCGTTTCATCCTCAGTGGTCAAAAACTAGTGAATTAATGCTGTGTGAATCACGTAATAAGCAAGAGAAGTGAGGGCATACTAATTACACAAACTGAGAATGCTGAAGGCATGTAAACTTCTAAATTTTACAATAAATTAAACAATTTTTAAAATTAATACAACAACAAGAGATGAAGAGAATGATTGTTTATTCTCACCATTCGAATTCACCATCTTTGTTATTTCACCTCAAATTCAAACTTATATTTTTTTTATCCGTTTCTGGAACAATTATTTTATGATAACTCTACATAAAAAAAAGTTCTTAGAATTTTTTTCAAACTTCTTCATGCTTTCTTGCCATGTATTGGGGCGAAAGTATAGGTAGGGGAGATCGGGGCTAATAAAGTCACTTAAGGGTTTGGAAAAAGCCTAAAATATCATATTTCCTAGCTAGATAGAACAAAATGATCTGAGAAAGAGTTGTAGGGCAGTAAATTTCCTAAAGAAATGAGCTATACATTTCGCTTTATCCATTTGGGAAATATGATATTTTAGGCTTTTTCTAAACCTTTAAGTGACTTTTTTAACCCCGGTCTCCTCTACACATCAAAAATATTTAACTTTTCTTTATTAGAATCATCTAAAATTCTTCTCTACGATCTATTTCTTTCCATTTAAATAAGAATATTATTCTA
Organism: Lutzomyia longipalpis; assembly: GCF_024334085.1. NCBI lineage: Eukaryota > Metazoa > Arthropoda > Insecta > Diptera > Psychodidae > Lutzomyia > Lutzomyia longipalpis. Next base: position 8,131,594 of record NC_074710.1, read on the forward strand.
AGCCAAATCATCTGATTAGTGTGCAAATTTATAAGCAATATGTATATATAGTTTGTGTACTAATTCTATAATTTTACGCCTCAACACTACTTCCCAAAAATTATCCATTTGCAAACAATGTTGCATGAAATAATCAAAATATGGATCAGATTCAGGCAAATGAATTAATTTGCATGCTCTAGTACGCAGAAGTGGAATCAGTGAATGAACCTTGTAGTTGAATTTCATTAAAAGTTGTTTTTCCCTCCTCCTCCACCACCCGTAGGGAGGCGAAATTTCAAATTACAATTAAATTTTAAAAACCTCCCACACACCCCTCCTTCACCCCACAACAGCTGTCCCTCGCTATACACAGTCACATTATTGCCATCCATCCACGCCTCCCATACTCGAGCTTCTCTCGGGTGGGATTAAGTGGGGCTTTAAGGAAACATTTTCCTTTGCCCCGAGCTTTGAAATGTAGAGAATTTATTGGTGCACTTGATGGAGGAATTTATTGCTGTTGTGATTTTCTTATTTTTTAACAAAATGAAAATGTAAAGGCGCATGGATACTGCTGCATTGATATTGCAAAGACAAGAAAAAATTGCTCAAAGAGGCAGAAGATTCGCGAGAAATTTATCTGACAAGACTTTTAAACTTTACACTAACTGACGCTCATGTTGTTTTTTTTTCATACTGATTGTGAGCAAAGAAAAATCTCACATTTCACAATGAATTGCTTTTCTTTTCCTCCTGTTTCGCTATCCTTCCTCCATTCTATGCTCATAAAAACGATTAAAAGCACACATTCGCACAAGAAAAAGCTCTCAAATGCCTTCTGCAGGTTTTCTTGTCTATTTTGTAGTCTGAAAGGTGTTACTGGCGGGAGTTTAACAGGAATGTTTTGTTTTTGATTTTTTTTTAAGCTAGAGCTATGAATTAGCGGCTATTGAGACATATTCTTGCACTGATTTCAAACAATGTCTTATTAGAATTTCCTTAGCTAAATTTTAAGAAATTTCAAAAAAAAACTTTTTCTAAACACTTTTAAATGCAAAAATTGTAAAAAAAAATCATGGGCATATTAAGGAAAAAGAAACCTCTTTTTACATAAAAAATTGAAATAATATGCCTCAGAAAATAACTTAAAATCAACCTTTCAATACACCCTTTAACCCTTTAAGGTCCATTGGGTCATACGCTGACCCAAAGGCTCGATTTTGAAAATGTTAATTTTAAATAGTTATTTTCTGAATATTGAGTCCAAATTAGTACAAGACTATGTCTTTACAATCCCTGATCATTTTATGACCATAAAAGGACATCCCCAAGGACACCCAGGATCAGGAAAGACGAAGGACTGTAAATTTTTGAGTTGGGGTTTTTTTGCCAAAAATGTCTTATTTGAACTCAAAGGAACCCATAAAAATTATTTTTAGTTCAATCAACTTGCTAGATTGATCGCGTACATTAAAGGGTTAACAATGGATGTTTATTTGAATGATTTTTAAAAAGAAAAATTTCAAATATTAGAAAATTATATAGTAGTTTCAGTGGTATATTCCTAAAATAAATTTGAACATCCTAAAAATGCTGACAATTCAAGTTACTTCAAGAAGTTTTTTAGAAAAGTTTTTCGGTTTGAATAAATTAATTTTAAACTAAAAATTACATTACAATTAGTCAAACGTGGAAAGAAAAATATCAAATGTTATAAAAGAAACTTTAAACGTACCTATCAAAGAAGCATTGAAAGTTTGAAAAAAAATGTGAAATGTTTGAAAAGAAACGTCAAATGTCTGGAAAGAAAAATAGAGATTATGGACCTGAAAGGGTTAAAATGGTGGTACAACCTACACACAGAGAAATTTTGACCAAAAATCGTAGTGAAACTGTCAATTTTCGTGAGTAGGCCACTTACATTCGTTAATGACGAGTATTTCCTATATTGTTTACATTAGACAGTGCGACTCAAACAGAGGTTATGTGCGAATATTTCACTCGCATTCGACTAATGCGAAAAATTTTTCTGTGTGTATATATAAATTGTGCCTTATAAGGATTTCCAGGCGCCATTTTGAATTTTAGGAGATACGCCAGTAAAATTCAATTTTTATTTTTAAAAAAAATCCGTGCTAAAAGGGTTGACAAAAGTTCTATTCTATCCACCTATCAATTGATCTCTAACGAACCACAATATTAAATGAAAAAAAAAAACAAAATATGGCCATTGCATAATATTTTAACCATCTTGACAATTTGCACTAAAACATATTTTTTGCATATAAAAAAAGGAATTATTTTTCATGGTTAACATAAAATAAATTCAGAATAAACTTTCCAAGTTGTATGCGGCAGCAAATTTATTGCCAATGAAGTTGACAACGAAGTCATAATCTTATATGGGTGCAAAAGGGGAGTATCTTCGTGCACTCAGGCTGGTGGAAAATTAAAGTCTCGCCCCAGTGAGTTTGGGACAAGCTATATATATGCATGTGAGGAGAAAGTTTGTGCAGCTTTGCAAAAAAGGGGCAAAAGCATCGCCACATAAATGGTCCAACTTAAATTCCCCCAAGCGTGGAAGTCAACGAAAATTTCCGCCTACGCTCCTTTTTTTTTGCCTTCGCTCTACTCTCTCGTATAAACTTCTTTTAAAAGCCACTATTTCAATCAACTCACTGCAAATTTCCACTGAATAATTCATGTCCAGTCGGTGGAACGTGTGAAAATGCCATTTAATTTTCTCCTCATATTCATCCCACCTCAACCCCTCATCCCCACACACATGACCATATTACCCCCCCAGGAAGATATATTATTTTAGAGTCACCTCCTGCATTACCCCACCATACCACACAAATCACTCGCGTCTCGCTTTGTAGCTTCCACATTATATTAGTATGTATTTCACGTGGGCGAAGCTCATCTGTATCAATTACCTGACATTTTCGTTTAACATCCACCACCTCGCATGACATACGGTGTACTTGCAGCCACACAATGTTCAAATAACCCCGACATTTCTCACCTAAACAATAGGAAGGAGAATTAGGGGTTGGAGGGAGGTTTGTCTTTTCTTTCATCACCTCCTCCTTCCGGGTGGTATCTTGCCCTCTTCTTGCCCTTCAATCGCCGCAATGTATCAGTATGTGTCTAGGTACATACATTTCTTGAATACATGCAATAATACCTTAATGAAGTTTCTAAAATTAATCTCACATCGGGTCGTATACAACCACAAAGAAATCCTTGAAATTTTTGAAATTCCAGAACTTTCAACGATTTCAAGGATTATCTTTTCTCTGAATAGGATCAATTGTTTGTTTTTGGGATCTTATTTATTGCACTATTGCAATTCTTTATTAAATATATTTTTTAATTGTACAGTCAGGTATTACTTAGCGAATTTATTTAGATCATGGATTTTTGTACGTTGTCTAATACCACTCATTTTGTTCCTCATCAAAATCGTTTTTTGGGAAAGTTTTTTTTGGGGATAGATTCTTAGGTCTCTTGGGCAATAATTACAACCAGAATGTTGCAAAATAGCGCAATTATATACTAAATAAATGAAAATGAAAATGTATTTCCAACAAAGGAACTTTAGGTGTTTAACTTTGGCATAAGGAGAGCTTTTAACAAGTATCAACCACAGAAATAATCTGAAAGTTTATTAGAATAAATCTATATTTCAATGAAAAAAAAATTATAGTTATGTTGAGGTATTAATTTTAATGACTTCTGGCAAAAAAAATTTCTTTAATAAATTAATTTTAATCAATAACTGTTTGAAAGTCAATCATAACGCGTCCAGTTATTAGAGTTGGTATACCACAACGCGGATGGGTCAGTCTATGCGTTGTAATTTAATTTGTGAGTAGAATTAGTAGGCAAAGTCGATTTTTTTGTAAAATTTAGCAATTTGACAGATTAAAATGCTTATATCTTAAGTTCTATTAGACCTACAGAAATTTCTTAACTAGTTATGGAAAGCTATTGAAATAAGCTATAATCTGATGTATATTGCGATACATTTCAAGGTCACCTCCAGAACACAAAATGGCGGATTTTTGTTCTACCAAAACAGTTTTTTGCACTTTTTGTCCACAAGGAATGGTTCTAGAGGTTTCTGATGTTCCGGAAAGTTATAGAGTTTTGCAAAACCTTTAATTTGATACCAAATTGAGCAAAATCGGACAAGCCGTTTAAGAGATATGGCTATTAGAACTTTTCAAATTCAAGAATTTTTCAAATGGCCATATCTTCTAAACGGCGACATAGATTTTCTTCATTTTCGGACTGATGATAGATATTGGGTCAGGCTACAACATATCAAAATTTAAAGGAAATCTATAACAGATGTTCGGAGATATTGCCCCTTAAAGTTAGGAAATTTTTGTTTTAGATTTTAGCGCCTCTTGCGGATGTTTTTGAAACTTGGAATGTTCTAGACAGTTGTAGGGCTTCTCAATACCTTTCATTTGATACCAAGATGGTCAAAATCGGTCAAGCCGTTCTCGAGTTATATCGAAAAAACACTTTTTGCTTTAGGCCGCCATATTTGCTAAACCGCTTGACCGATTTTCAAGTATGATTTGTTGATGAAAACATCTCACTGAGCACTACAACATACTAAAATTTCAGACCTCTAACTATAAGGGAAGTGGTTCACGGTATTTCAAAATGGCGGACGGCGGCCATTTTGAATTTTAAAAATGTGAAAAAATGAAATTTTACACCCACATTTCTATAGAAAACTTCAAACCGGAAATCTCTATCTGTTACTGTTCTTGAGATATAAGGCAAAGTTTAGCGCAGAGGCCGGCAGGCCGGCCGGAACATTTTTTTTCCACCACCATTTTCGTAATGTGGGATGTCTAAAACGTGCTCATACCAAGTTTGAGCCCGATCTGAGGTGGTCCGTTTTTCCGACGATTACAATACTTGGTATGCCACGATTGTGGTATACCAACTAATAAACAAAAAATGGCAAATATTGCGTGAAAACTGTAGGATTGATTGATAATTGCACGAAAATTGTATGATTGACCATTAATTGAGCATCAATATTGGTTTATGGATCAGTGGTTATAGGCATAAATTGACCAAACAATTGATGAAATTATTTGAAGAACAATCAGTCGTATTTTGCAACAAATAAATCCTTGAAATCACAGAGAAAGTCTTGGAATTTCAGTAATTTCTTGGTCGTTAGGACCGAATATTTTGCCAATAGTTGATCAATCTGTGGGCAAAAATTGATTGAGGTGAAATTGACTCAATATTGACTCTATCAATATTGAGTTTATTAGATCCGGAGAAGTAATGGGTTGCTAACGAGAGACTACCACATGAGGGCCTTTTTACGGATAGGAGTGTTGGCGGCTGGGGTGCATTTTCGGGCACTTTGCGCCCCAGGCTTTCTGATTCAGTTACTTGATCTGACTCAATTTTAATTATTGATCAATCCTTAGTCAATTTGATTGAATTAATTATATTTAAACACTTTTTGACCCAATCAGATGTTTACTAGGTATCTTATAAAGTTATTCTCAGAAGAATTCTCTTCTTTCACGTGGAAGAAATTCCTTTGAATCGCTTTAGATCTCAGTTTTTATTTAATGAAAAGTAATCCTATATTCACCTTAATTATAAATTGAGTTTGCTCTTTAATACGATCTTACTCTGTCCTGAAAAAGTATATTCATAAAATGCAATATTAAAAAAATATATAATATTATGTATAGAAAATGTCCCTTTTGTGTGGGAACATCAACAGGGGCGTTCCTCGCATGCAATGATTTTCGATAAAAAAAAAAGTGGTTTAAAATTGCATGTTAATTGGAATCTCGTGCCAATAAGTTCTCACTGTGTTTGCATAATTTTATTGCAGCATTTTTCATTATAACTAACTCATATACTATTTATTATTATCCTCTGTCAAAGATATTAATTTTTACAAATGCTTATTTTGTGCTGAAAGTATTGTTTATTGATGCGAAAAAATCGATCGTAAGTCCTGGAGGAAAAAAAAATATAATTGGAATAACTATTTGACATTTTAATATTTTTCAAGCTAATCTATTAAAAGGCTTTCCCGTCTGTTTAGCTATGCATTTTCACACCGTTGGTCCGATCGCGATGTTTGGTACAGAGACTACTGATACCAGGCGATTGTCACCAACGAATAAATCTTCCATTAAATCTATTTCAATTCATCACAAACACCCGCGAAGCGGGGCGAGGAAAATTGGAGCGAAGCGTCAATTTACTTCGTCCACCCCATAATTTTCACCTAGCTTGAAATTCTCATTAATTTTGATTCAAATTAAATTTTGTTATAAAATGTGAAAAAAAATCATTGACTGCTGGAAATCACAGGGTAATTCATTATGAGTTTTTACTTTTGTGAAATGTCAACTGATATGAATTTTATTTAAAAAAAAAAATGCCAATTGCAGAATTCAATAAAAATATCAGCGGCAGATATTGAATGAAAATTCTCTTTCAGCATTCAAATGTTATTTTTTTTATCACTTCAAAAGAAGCTTTGTATTAATGAATATATAAAATAATTTTAATTTATTGTCAAAGAAGGATAAAGCGTCGTTAGTATTGATATTATGAATTTGATCTCCTAATTAACAAAAAGTAAAATATGTAGGTTAAATTCATGATGCAAATTAAGAGCGTTTTATCTCCACTCACCGTATTTTGAGTCAATATTGTGACTTTCCCGCTATATTGGAAAATGAAAATTTAATTAAACAAATAGGTCAGGTAATAACGTCTCATTAGTTCGTCAAAAAATCGCCTGTTTCGACATCTCGTGAATGTCCAAACACAGGCCTAATATTAAAATTTAAACAAAAAAATCACTAAGCTTTGCACGATTGTAAAGCAATCAGCTAAAAGTTGATGACAGATATTTTATATTAAGAGGGATTTTTTTTCTACATACTTTGTATCAATAAAATTGTTTTGAGCTCATATTATTTGGCTTTTGAGCTGAGCTATTATTAAAAATGCTGAAATACAATTAAAATTTCATGAAAAAAAGAATAATGTGATTTATGTAAAAGTAAATTCAATAAATGTCGATATTTCAGTGTTCCCACTTAACTATTATTAACGTCATATCATGCATTAAATAACACTTGAAGTGCCCCATAATTATGTGAAAAATTTATCATTTCAAAAGGTTAATAATTAATTTATGAAGCTTTTATTCCAGGCTAAAAAATTGCGCATTTTTTTTTTTATTTAGTAAATAAATTTTCGCAAACCTATAAGAGCTATATACATACATTTCTGTTCGTATGAGAGCAGGTATGAGAGGAAACCTCATTGAACAAATTAAACTTTTATCCCCACTCAAATCTTCCTGAAGGCTGCAAATTAATTGCAATAAATGAAGATGGAGTTTCAAAATGACGAATTAAATTAATTTTCATCGAGGGTGGATGCTTGAGTTTTCATATTTGTCTAAGGATTTCCCCACACTCAATAAAGTTCTACGGGGGGGTGGTTAAATTTCCTGTGAGAAAATGCATCCGTTGTAGCATCTCAACTTCATTGACTGCTTCCCTCCCCTCAAGACTTCATCCCAACCACATATATAGATACCATATGGCATGAGGATGAGGAATACTCTCTCATAAGTTTCTCTCGATGTTATGTTTCAGAGACAGTTTTCCTTAGAGCAATAAGCAATATTGAGGCAAATGACGGAAAGTTTCCACGTGATTTATTGTTTCGTTATATTCTGTCTTTTGCAGCTCCACCCGAGATTACGGTGGAGAAGAGTTGGGTACATGCAAGTGAGGGGTATGACATTGAGCTCTGTTGCACCGTGCACGGCGATACAAATTCCGAGATGCTGTGGTTCCAAAATTCCTTCCTACTGGACGCCACAGATCGACGCACGATGCACTCAGTCGGTGAGCAGTACATCCTGTCCATTAGGAATTTTCAATCATCCGACTTTGGGAACTACAGCTGTGTGGCTGATAATTCATTGGGACGCACGAAGAAGTACATTGAAGTATCAGGACGTCCGGGACCGGCTACATTCCTCTCACCGGCCTACAGTGGGCATCTTGAATTCTACAATCTCACCTGGAACATCGAATCGATTCCACCACTTGAGGAAATAAGGCTTCTCTACCGGAAGTTGTTGGTGAGTTTATTTTAAAAAAATTTCTTTAAATTCTCTTAAATTAAAAAAAAAAATCCTGGAATTTGATAGGAAAGATATTTTTTCACAATTCAAAATTAAGAAAATTTCGTTTTTTTTTAAATTATGTAATGTTAATTAAAATGTCGTGTTCCAGCTTTATTGTAGCATGACTGACAGCCTTCTTCTTGTCTTTGTAAAGGGAAAAATGTTGAAAGAGAAACAAGTCAATTATAGGTCAGATTTCAATCGCTATTCAGTACAGATTTTACTTTCTCTTTACGATTAATTTCTAAAAACAATTAAAGAAAGAAATAAAGAATTTTTATACCTACTCCAAAAAAAAAATAAAAATGTTGTGTTCGTGTGTCCAAACACCTTCTTATAATTCATTAAACGTTATAAAAACATGAAAATCATTCAAAAGAAACGTTAAACATAGAAAAGCAACATTAAAAGTAAAAAAAAATATTCGGGAAAGTATTTTTCCATTTCACTTCATCATTTTTACGTCGGCTACACAAAAGTAAGAAAAGATACGTTAATTTTTTTTCTTCAAATCTTAGAAAAGAACCGTCGGATGTTGAAAAAGGATCATCGTACGATTAAATGTTTTTATTTTTCTTGGGGTTTTTCTTAAACTTGGTTTTTCAGTGTTGGCCACATTTAAAAACTTATTATTGAAGAGTAAAAAATCACTTTCCGCCATTTTGTGGGCGACGCCATCTTGTGATTTTTCTTAAAACACAAAGGTAGGTTTTTCTCAGGATCTACTGGATGGATTTTGATGGGGTAAAAAGCAAATGAAAGAGAACATGTCAGTGGAAAATGTACCGGAATGGAATTTTGATTTTCCATTCTGGGGCTGAGAAAAGTGGAAAAACGTCAACAAATCGTTAACGAAAATCACTTTTTTTTTTCATTTTACTCAGCCCCAGAATGGAAATTCAAAATTCTCTTTACTTTATTGTTTTAACACATCCTGGACGGCTTGACGCACATCGGCGTCCACTGACAGTTCTCAATTCTGTACGCTGTAACAATTTGCCACTCTTTTTGCGTTTGACATTTACCCGGTAGGAAAACTTCTCCAACATTTTTTCAGCCAATTTTGATTGCTGACTCGTAAGGTGTTCATATATGATTAATAAATCTATTATTTATTAAATTTATGAAATGATTTGAAATCAGCATTTAAAAGATTTCAAATAAGTTGTGACAAGAAAAAGGAATTATCTAGAATATTCTAGATAATGATAATTCTGGATATTATTATCCTATGAAGGAAATATAAATAACAGACTAAGTATTTAGAATATTCTAGATTTTTTTAAATCACACTGTCAGAGTAGATATTAGCTAAATACATGTATTATGAAGTTTTCAGAATTTTTAGAATAAAAAAGTCAACCTGCTTGTTGACGTTATCATCAGGTGATTTAGGTTATATATTTTACGAAAAGAAAATTTTCCTCTTGCATAACCTCAATTTAATTTTTGTGATAAAAAAAATGCTTCATAATGTTTAATAGCAAAAAGGAAACTCGTCTGAAAGATTTTCACTGAAATTATCCCATAAATCTGACTTTTTTCCACATGAATATAAAAGTGCGGTTATGTTGGCATGAGAAAAAATGCCATATACATATGTCCAAAGATTTTTGAAAACTAAATTGTGTTTCCTTTGCGATAATTTTATATTAAAAAAAATTTGTGTTACACATAACTGAATATTGTGTCAAATAAATATTTTCTAATAACGTGCGAAGAACATAAGAACATCATGGTCCCACCGGGTAACATTTCTGGACGCCAGTGACTAATTGTTACATGTCGTGTAAAAAACCTTTGGGAAGTATTTTACCCGTCGTCAGTGTGTTAAGAGCTTTGATATTATAATTTAAGCTAGCTTGCTGTCGAGCAAGAGCACGCAAGTATATGTATGTAGTACATTGTAGACTTCTTTATTCAAAAAGTAAAGTTCAAGGGGTGTTTATCTGAATGAAAATCTTCGGATCTTCGGATTATTCGCCAAATATTCGGATGATTCGCCAAGATTCGGATTATTCACCAAGATTCGGTTGATTCGCCAATATTCGGTTGATTCGCTAAGATTCGGTAGATTCGCCTATATTTTTTATGCACAAATAACACTTTTTAGGCAAAAAACTATAACTTTTAAGCATTTCGCGTATTATAGACGTACCTAAATGTGTTTGTTTGAATTTTTTGTACTATGTTTCAAATTTAGAACAATTTTTTTGTAGAAAAAGGTTCTCAAATCGTCGGAAAATTCGATTCTCTAACTTCGGGTCCAAACTGTGCTTAAAACCACGTTTTATACATCACATATTTGTTTCGTAGAATATGGCCTGTAGGCCGTCAGCTTTTTGTTGGTCAAGCTGGTAACAGATATTGAGTCAGGCTACAACATATCAAAATTTAAAAGATTTGCCTAATTTGGATTCGGAGATATTGCCCCTTAAAGTTAGGCAATTTTTGTTTTTGTTTTTAGCGCATCTTGCGAATGTTTTTGAAACTTGAAATGTTCTAAACAGTTGTAGGGCTTCTCTATACCTATTTGATACCAAGATGATTAAAATCGGTCAAGCCGTTCTCGAGTTATATCGAAAAAACACTTTTTGCTTTAGGCCGCCATAATTGCTAAACGGCTTGACCGATTTTTAAGTATGAGTTGTCGATGAAAACGTCTCACTGAGCTCTACAATATACTAAAATTTCAGATCTATAGCTATAAGGGAAGTGGATGACGGTATTTCAAAATGGCGGACGGCGGCCATCTTGGATTTTGAAAATGCGAAAAAATGAAATTTTACACCCACATTTCTATAGAAAACTTCAAACCAGAAGTCTCTATCTCTTGCCGTTCGAAAGTTATAAGGCAAAGTTTAGGCGACCGGCCGGCAGGCCGGTCGGATCAAAAATGTCACTCCAACTTTTTCGTAATGTGGGGTGACTAAAACACCTAAAATATAACTTAAACGAAGTTTGAACGCGGTCTGAGGTAGTCAGTTATTCCGACATTAACTATTCATGAAGAATATTGATCAAAATTCGCAAATATTTGCATAATTTCCCAATATTCGCCAATATTCGTGAAGATTCGGATTATTCGCCATGATTCGGATGATTCTCTAAGATTCGTCAAGATTCGCGAAGATTCGCCTAAAATACCCAAAGATTCGCCAGATAAACACCCCTTGGTAAAGTTATTGTCTACCAGATTTCCTTTGTTCAGACCATCCCATATACATAGGAAGGAAAATTGCTTCGTGGTACTAATTTTTGTTTTCCAGCAAACTATCCATTGCAAAACGAGGGACTTTTGTACAATAGCCAGGTGTTGGCAATAATTCAGACAACTTCTCACGCATAACCACCATCGTTTTCTCTGGTTACATTTTAGATGAACGATACGTACCAGCATCCAGGGAAGTGGCACGACGTCGTGCTGGTGCCTACGCTGACACGTTCGGAGCCCAACCACTTTGTCATGTCGCACACCATCAAGGGTCTGGAACGGAATTCCGTCTACGAGGCGATTATCCAGGCGAAGAATCGATATGGGTGGAATGAGGTAATTGACATGGGGCCCCATTTCACCATCGACCCCCATAAATAACCCGATGGATTGCTGTCAAATTGACGACGGTGGGAAAATGTTGATGAGACGATGGAGACACTCATAAATCTCCACTCTTGCCACTTCCTGGGGTTTCACACTTATATTTTCCCATTCAAACACACACGCACTTTCTCCTGGACGTTTCTTTGAATTTCCTCCCAGGTATTCCTCCTCCGCATATAACCTACCCCGCAGGCACGTTTTCCCATAATTTATTTCTATATGGGATTGGTTTGTGGGATTTCTCTTGAATCTTGTGAAAATGGCAAAAATCACAAATTGAGAGAGACATCCCAATTTATTAAGCTGAATTGCATTTAATACGAAAAATTACATTTCACAAAATCCAATAATATTGTTCATTTCACTTGAAGAAATCGCGAAATTTATTTGCTGTTAAAGATCATTTAAAAATTTAAACAATTTATCTCTTCTTTTCCTTTTATTTTTTCTTTTCTTTTTCTTCTACAAAAAAAAAGAAGAAATCTTGTTTGTTGTTGAATTCACAGCATTCCACTGAAAGGTCTGGGGGAAATGAAAAGTAAAGAAATTGGTCTCCAGGTGTTGCAAGTTTTCCTTGAATCAATTCACAAATTGATTGTACTTGACAGCCAAACAATTTTCTCAGATTCACTGGCACTTTTCCTGATGGAAGCATTTGCGTCAATGAGAAAAACATTCCTAAAGATGATTTTCTCATTGTTGTTCTGCCCCATTTTGACCCCCATCCATCGTTTATGTGGGAATCAATTGAAATTGTACGAGGAATGTTGAGTTGGGAGTGAAAAGGATGGTGGTAGGTAAAGACATTTCAACTTCTTCTTAATTTTTCTTAGAATGATATTAATTATTTTTTTCCAATGAAAAGTACTTTGATGCTGCTTGGGAAAAATCTCTCGGAATTTTGTGATTTTCACTCTGCTAAATGTTATATGGACAGATGTTTATGACTTACTTATATTACACAAGAAAATTGTATTTTCCACAAAAAATATTATAGGTAAAAAAAGTAGAGCTATTCCTCACTCTTTGCTGCAATCTGGTGTTAAAATGGGAGTGGGTAACAAACTTTGGTGAGCAAATATTTGAATAATGCTCCTACATGCTGTGATATATTTTTATGTTGTGATTTCACTGTATAGGTGTGTAAATATTAATTAAAATGACACTGTTTGATGTGAAATTAACATGTCCTGCACTAAACTAAATATACCGTCCAACGACAGCAATCCATCGTGATATCCTACATGATATTTAACACTGTCTTTTGCAATCAAATACCCAGTAAACATTTCCTGCTCATAATTTATGCTTCAACTAACTTCCTTTCAATACTATTACACAAATATTGAGTTGAAATTTCCCCCTGAAATTATTTTATCAAATTAATCAATACCTTTTTGGGACAAAGAATGATTTTTGTGAATCAATAGTTTGATCAAACATTGCGCAAAGGTTGATTAGAGTTCAACGAGAGTACTGAGAGTATTCTACTTAAATGCTTTAACATCAATAGAATGAAATCCGGGATATTTCATCGCTTTCTTTACAAAAAAAAATTTCTACATATTAATCTTGACCTCAGTTTCTTATTTTAGGATTTTTTTAAAAATACTTTAAACGGGTTTCATATAAAAGATGATTTCCCACCTAAGTTTCTGACCAATCAGTAATTTTGCATACATATTAAGAAATTAAAAACATTTTAATAAAATTTAAAAACTTTTTACAAATCAATTTTTCCGTTAATGTGAAACAACTTTTTGATTTAAAGACTTTTAGTTAATTTTTCACTTATTTCTCTCTCAAATATTGTTTTTACAAATTCTTTACATCTTTTTTTACATTTTTGTTTACATATATTTTATATGTATAATGTGAACAAATAATTTTACATGAAATTGCCCAACTCTGGTCGGAATAGTTTCAAGTGAATGTCGAAAAAAGGTTATTAGCCAGTTTAATTACTCCTTTAACTATTAACCCATTTTAAACTATCCGGATAAACAAAAAAACATGCATTATTTTTAATGCTAAGTACGTTTACCGATTTACCTTATTTAGGAAAAATGTAGTTTTTCTCTATACTAAACTACGGGTTTGTTTAAATCGGTATAGTCGTTTTGTTAAACATTATTGTTTAACATTTTCGCTTTTGACAATATAGATTAGGTATTGATGAAGCAAAAACCGTCAAATAATTTTAAATCTATTTGAAATAAATTAATTAAAATAGTTTTAAAACCAAAATCTGTCTGATTTTGTTAAATTGGCGGTTTATTGAAAACGGGTCTAACTATTTTTTAGCCAATAGTTTTTTATGCCAATAACCGCTGAACTACCAATAAAAACGACAAATGGTCATCACTTGGAGGATACGAATTTCTGACCTCAAACTTTGACTTTAATTTTCTACCATAAAGAAAAGTTTTTTTCTATTTTTTTTTTGGAAGAGCTTCAAGTAATTAAAGTCGCCTACAAATAGATGTAGAATTTATAACAATGAGTTGGATAGATTTTATTCTATCTCGATCATAAAAAAATGGAAATTATTCAAAAATATTAACTTAATTTTCTAACCAAGAAAACTTCTAGGTCTTATGATTACTTTGATAAGGTTTTTCCGGTTTTTCGTTCAATCCATAATTTGTAAGGCTGTGTCTAAGTAGGGTTAAGGAACGTTTTCTAATAACATTCATTTTAAAACCTTGAATTTTTGAGCATTAAATCAGCCACATAATTGATCATTCTTTACTCAGCAATTGCCCCAATATTAAATATGCAAAATTGCCTCAAAATTCAACTCAATAATTGATCAAATATTGCTCAATTCTGTTTACTGGGTATACATTTATTTGTAAAAAAAATCACAAAAGTAACAGAAAAAATGTCTCTCTATTTTTTTCCATCGTGGAAAACCCTAATGGGTTTCCTATAATAAACACCACATTGGAATACGTACCACCCAATGGCTCCGGTAATGACTGTTTGCACCCAAATATTTGCCAGATAAGTGATATCCATCAGTTTTACACACGGAATTCGGAAGCACCGATGGATGACATGGACTTCATAATGAGTTCCATGTCCTCAGCCGTGGGTATCGATTGGGGTGGCATTGTAGCGCACTTCCTACCCATGTTGCCGCTCCAACTATGGATAATTACATCGTAAGAACGAAGGGAAAGTCCGTGTGGTTGTTTTATACCATAAATACGATAGAGTGAGCTTATCCCTCACACAACATGGTGCGTCTTTGCCAACATCATCTCTTAACCATCCATATTGGTGTGTTTTCCCCGGCCCCTGCATCTCATCATATTCCCACTGGAAGACATGTATCAGTGTTAACTATCTTAAAAGTCAATGAACATTCACCAAATAAACTACATGTGCATGCAACGAAGACGGATAAGAAGGTACTCGTGAAGGTCAGAATCCATTTCTGAGCGTGCTACAATATCAGTGTGTTGTACCCCCCCGAAAAAAAAGTTTGTTTCCCCATTTGAAAGCTCCCCTATCAGAGATAAATTTATGCAAGTGCCTTAAATCGTGGAAAAAAACATTCTTGGTGAATTGAGGAAAAATTGAAAAAAAGAAAATTCAAGTACTGAACTGTGTGTAAGATAAGTATATCCTAGGTAATGAAATTTAATCCATAAGTGGTCAATAGTATTTAAGGGTGATATCTATTTTAGTCGGAGTAAAGAAAAGAATTTGGCGTTGAGATAAAGAATTAGCACACAGATGGGTGAGTTTTTTTTTAAACTACGGAAAATGTATTTTGAGAGGTCAATAGATGTGTTTGAGAATTTTTTTTCGAGCCATTGAATAGCAAAGATAATGGAATAATAATGAACTGACTCTTTTATTTGACAAGTAATTACATATTTTTACATTACATTTCAATAAACATTTTATTTCATTTTAATTTTTAATAACCATTAAAAATTAAATAGACAAAGGGTTGTTAAGGTAATGTACCACGTACCTTTTGAGATGTAATTGGAAAAGAAAGAATTAATTATTAGCCCTTTGCCTCCTTCAGCCCTCTAAAAGCTCCTCAATCCTCTTCCACGTTCTCACCTTGAATTATACACGGAAAGGTAGAATTAACTCAATGTGAAAGCTTTCTCCAGTCCCCCCGGAAGTGCATACCTTTAATTGATAAGCAGAACAATTAATCATGAATCTTCTCCGGTCGGAGGACCAGGAATTTTTTGTAGATTCTTCTCCTCGTGGTCCAATAAAGGCACCAATGCCTCAGTAAGAAGATAAGGGGAAGATCAGATGGCAGCACGACGTGATCACAAAAATCTACTTTTTTCTTTTTAATCCACAATTTTATTAATTCAATTTAGTTTAATCCACCACCTGAATAATTTATTTTCTTCAATTATAACTTTTTAATATAAGTTTTACAATAATTTCTCAATAATTTCTCAATAATTTCTCAAAAACTTTGCTAAAAATTTCCACGAACAATTTTTCCACGTAAAGCTCAAAACGGAAGTGATTGTACATAGCTGTCACAAACAGCTGCTGAGCTTTTGGGACTCACAAAGATTACCGATTTTTTAACGTGGCGCTACGCGCGCAAAAGTGGCGCACGCAGAATTTGAATTTTTGATCTTCTATTGTAACGGGTTAACGAGCGGAGCCAACAGGTAATTAAAAAAATTCCGGATAATTAATATTTGGAAAATATTTTTGATTTTTCACTGGAAAATTATATGAATTATTGTTTCGAAAAATTATTATAAAAGCTTCCCATTATTACTTTGAAGTTTTTACATTTTGTAAGTTAATAAAAGTAAAGTCAGGAAGCTTTTTCAATGATTTTAATTTTGATGAAAGCTTAGTAAAATTTGCATTTCTTTTCTATAGGTAATACAAAATTATTATTAGTTTAAGTATTTAAGAAAAAAAGAAACAAAATAACTTTTTTTTTCAAAGAGAAAAATTTTCCCATCAAAATCATCAGGAAATTAAATTGTTGAAAGATGCAAAAAAAAAGAATATTCCGAATCTGCGCAACGTAGAAATATTCAGAAGGAAAAATTAAGCAAAAAAAAGAAAAACAAGTTTGCTGAGTAAACATTTATATGGGAAAGAGTAGAGGTTTATAAGAGGTGGATGCGTTGAGGGGAAAATGATGAGCTTTATTTTCAATTTGGCAGAACATCCATTTGGGCGGGTAATTGAGTGAAAAGTGAAGGAAAATTTGCCATAGCAAGAAAATAACGAGGCTACAAGTGAGTCCTTGCATCTTTTATTCTAAGATTCTTTTTTATTTGTCAGTGGTATGAAGGGATGTAGTTTGCAGTGTGCACACGAAAAATTCGCAGTGTTTCATCCTGTGAGCTTTACAATGGAATAGAGAGAGAAAGAGAGGGAGAGAGAGAGCTTTTGAGAGGGTTGAAAAATGAAATTTATTGCATTGAATCTACTTCATTGTAACTAATTTTCACTTTCGTGCTATTTAAATATTTCATGAAAATTTAATGAATTAACACTGCAATTTTCCCCATATAAACCACTATTTGCATTGTTAATTATCTGCTTTAGACCATTCTACAGCTCTCCTCATTTTTCCTTCAATGAAATTTTAACGAGAAGAGGGTACTTTACACTCCTCCTTTTTTTCATTCTCCCTCCAACCGAAGCTCCTGAATAAATCTCCAATAAAGACATGTGATTTAATTAATTTCACCCCATTCCCATCTCTATTGGAGGCTTTCCTTTCTCTTCGAAGGATTTTCCCTCCTTTTAATTTTTTCTCTCTAGTTAAACTTTTTTTTTGCATCAAAGAATCATTTCATGAATAAAAAAAACGTTTTCTTTAGCCCCTTTTGCTATACAAAAAAATCCTCATTCATCCGAGAATACTCACAGAACTTTAATGAACTTGTGCAAGAATCCTAAAACACGAATTAATTTGTGGTATTTTGCTTTTTTTTGCCATTCAACTTAAGCTTCTTTCATTAAATATTAAATGAAAATGAGTTAAAATACAGCAGAGAGCTTTTTTTAATTCGCTTATTTATTTTAAATTATTGAATAATATAATATGAATATAATATTTGTTTTAATTAAATATTAATGATGTTGGATATATTTTTTTAACTACATAAAGCCTTTTTGTAACTAAAAAAAATATTTTGTGTTTTAGTAAAAAAAAAGGATATAAAAACCTGCTTGTTTTATAGGTTGATGTGAAAATAGGAAAATCTTTCTTCTCTGGTTTTATATTTGGAAGTTTTTACTAATTTTATTAGTTAAAAAATGTATATAATTTTGAAGCATAAAATAAGAAAATTTATCAGAAAAATCAATAGAATTTTAGGCATTGATTTTTAAGTTTTTTAATCTAATTTTAAATAAACGAATTGAATATGTACATGACCCTCAAAAAGTTTCCGGGCAAGTAAGAATAGGGTATTTTGGAAGGCAAATTTCAAGTGGCTGCATCTCCGGCTGTGGTCAACCGATTATCTAAAATTTATTAGTTTTGGAAAGGAGAGAAATGTACCTTTCTAAAACTAATAAATTTTTGAAAATCGATTGACAACATTTGAAGATACAGCCTCTTGAAATTTACCTTCAAAATACCCCATTTTTGCTTGCCCGGAAGCTTTTTTGAGAGTGTATAACGGCGACATTTCTATCTGAATGACACATTCTTCAGAGCATTGAAATCAAGAAATGCTATTCAATAATAAACTCTCCATCCATGGAAATCTCATTAAGGATTTCTCAGTATGTAATATTCATTTACAAAAAGAAATGTTGTCTCACAAAAACATCATAAAATTTATCCTCAATCTCTTTCATACCCTTTATTGAGGAAAAATCAATGAATATTTGCATGTTTAATAAACTCCTCATCATTTCGCAGAATTTTGTGTTTCGTAATTTTGCATCGATGGCTCGAAAAACGGAAAATTCCAAACTCTCAACTATATACCTCTCAAAATTATCTAACTAAAAGCGTCGTCATGGAAGGAGGGTGGGTTAATATATATGTATGTATATGGGAGCTTTTGTTAAGCTCTACATTTTGTCAAAAACCCCTCTCTGTGTGTGGAAACTCGATATGGAGAGGGGGCGCACGATAGTAAATCACTCTGTGCTTAACGAAAACTTTTTCCGAGGCAATGTGATAAACTATCGAGTGAAGAACTGAAATTAAATTCTTGAGAAGAGACTTATGATATCACAAATTATCATTAAAATTACCTAATAAAACATTAGATGAGTAATAAATGTATCTCCTATAAAAGGCAACAAAAAAATGTATAAGGAGGATGGATTGTAATGCATGTCTCATAAATAAAAACAATGTAAAGTGTTAGATGAATTTTCTCGGTTATTTTCTCTCTTTTTCCCCTTCCTTTCTTTTCTATATGGACATGAGTACCGTGCTATAAACAGCTCCTCTCTGGCTCTTAAGCGGACTTCAGCGACGTGGGTAAGAAAAATGAAATATTATCCAAAAAGAAGTGAATTAATAGGTATCCGTAAATAAACTATATACACTGATAAATAATCTCAATGGGGTAAATAATTCCATGTCATTCAATGCGATAATGACTCATTTTCTCATTTGTTCTTATCGTCGTAAAAAAGGGGTTCAGGTGTTTAGGATTGATTTTATTGATTCTATTTTATTCACGTAAAAATATTTATACTTTTTAAGCTTTTCCATTTTATCGTAAAAAAATAAATGTTTGTGATAGTTGAGATTTGAATTTTTGACTTAATTTAATTTTTAGCTGTGATTCTTTCGAAGAAAAGAATAGCACAGCTTCTGTGTCCACTCTAAAACTCAAGGTCGTCGGATCGGGCTCAAACTTGATATGAGCACGAATTAGGGTCCCCACATTCCAAAAAACGTATGCGCCGAAAAACTTTTCCGGCCGTCCGTCCGTCCGTCCGTCCGGCCGTAGTTTGGAGCTCAATTACAAGAGAACGGTAATAGATAGAGACTTGCGGTCAACGGCAAAGTTCAATTATCGACTGGAAGTCGTCCAACTATGATATCAAATTCAGCCCCCCACCCCTGCATCCGCCATTTTGAATTTTTTTCAATTTTGTTTTTGCTATATCTCAGCCTCTATTATAGCTAGAGGTCTGAAATTTTAATATGTTGTAGGGGCCCTTAAGACCTTTTCAACGATACTTCATTTCCAAAAATCGGACAAGCGGTTTAGCAAATATAGAGTTCTATCGTAAGTGGGCTATAACTCCTAAACCGCTTGACCGATTTGGACCAAACCGGTTTTGAATGAAAGATCTCAATGAGGTCTACAATTATCTATACATAGGAACTTTCAAAAGTTACCGCTAGAGGGCCTACAATCAAAAACAAAATTTTCGATGAGTTTTCGACCAGTTTTCGATTAATATCTCAAAAACTGGACGATAGATTTCGATTAAATTTTAGTATGTTATAGGTGATAGGCACACCTTTTAACCAAAAAAAAAAATAAAAAAAATTTATGTCGTGGTTTCAGAGATATAGACCAAAACAGGTTTCCATATGTACCCATTGTTGTAATATTGCCTTATATCGGATTAACGGTACTTGATAAAGACTTTTCGATTGAAGTTTCATCAGGTATAGTGGGCATGACCTATCAGATTTTACTAATTTCAAAATTCAAAATGGCCGCCTTCTGCCATTTTGTTACATCAACAATTACTTTCACCTATTCACATATATTTTAAACAAACTAATTGGCGCCCCGCGAAGCGGGGCGCCTTTTTTATACATAAAAAATATAAAAATATAAAAATAAATAAACCTATAAATATACATATATTAGTACAATGATGGTCCAGCAGAGTAAAGGGAATGTACTGGTAAGTTCCACACTTGGACTGTCATCTGAAGGAAGAATCACAGCCCGTAAGTGAAACTTACCAGTACATTCCCTTTACTCTGCTGGACCATCATTGTACTTTTTTATATGCTTCAAACTTTAAACCGTCGGCCATTAAAGTTAGAACACTAAAAGAAGCTTGAAGAAGTTATTTATAGTTTACGCAATTTGTGGGTGAAGGAGGTGAAAAACAAAGGATTGTAAGTATAGCAAATAGTTTAAATTAAAAATTGTTGAATATAGAAATAAATACATAAACAATATCGGAAAGGAAAGTAGAAATTGGGCAAAATAAAAAAATATTCTTAAATTTAATAATTTCTTGTCATTGATCAAAACAATAAAATCCTTCGTTACCTTCCAGATAAAACTTTCTTTTAAGGTATTTATTATTTTGTAATAAATTTCCATAAACAAGAGCCTCTCTCATAAACTTTCGCTTCTATTATGCTCTTATAATGTTTGAGATGAATGAAAAGACTTGGAAAAGCTCTCAATTTCTAAAGCAATCAACTGATTATCTTCCACTGTGTTATGCAGAAAGAAAATTTTTAAAGTTTTTTTTTTCATCAAACTCTTCACAAAGTAAATTATGTACAAAAAGTTAGTTAATTAGACTAATTAAAATATCAGCTTGATTTACGTTAATTTCAATTTATTTTTGCTGTAGAAATTTAATTTTAATTACAAAATAAAGCATAGAAACTTAATATTTATCTTTCCCCATATACCGCATTAATGTAGGTACTGTACTCACTTTTGGGGACTGTACGACTGAACCCAACTATTATGCAATCACCATAATATGATGTGAGACCAGTAAAAGGCATACCCATGTGGGTGAGCATATCGTCAAGAGAGATAGTCCAGCAATCAACGATGCTCATTTAATTTTAATGAGCCTGGTCACCTGGAAAGTCTATCCTTTCCACATGACATACCATAAATTATTTATAATTCACATTTAATTTGTCAGTGTCGTGGTTTCCGCTCCCGCCTGTGCGAGGAAGGGGTTGAAAAAAAAAGTTTCACCTTCAACCCTTCGTGGTGTTTAACCCCACCTCCCCCACATAAGCTCGTTAAAGCTCCCTCGCAAGTAGCTTAGAGCATGGGACAAGGGGAAAAATTACTCTCTTCCACGTAATTGATAATAGTTTTACGTCTCACACCTCCCGCACCCACAGTGTGTTCAACTTTAGACATTTTTTTTTAACACAACAACATCAGTAAAGGGAAAATTTATTTTGGAGCTTTTCCCTCCTTCCTCAACCCGTTCTGGGTGAAGCTCATACATACTTCTGGTGTTTTTTCCTCTCACGAAGGCACAAGAATGGAAATCAATTTATGACCCTTTTTTTCCTGACAGACGAATGAAAAGCACGTCAAAATTGCAGGAAAATTTGAGTGGCACTTTTTATCAAAAGAATGGTTCATTTTTTTGTGGTAGATATTTTTTATATGCATCAATTCTCAATGATTATCCACATTCAAATTAATTTAATAAATTGGCAAAATGTTCTTTGGCAAAAGCTTTTTTTATGAAAGTAAATCTATGTATTCTAACACAGTTTACTTGTTGATTTCCTACATTAGAATCTCTAAAAATTAAATGAACCAAAACAAAACATTTTAAATTGCCACACACTTTGTAGACCTGATGAATGGAGGATAGAGCCACCGAAGAAAATTGAGTAATATTGAGATAATTTTACTTATTAGAGTTAGGTCAGAAACAGAAGTCATTGTGGGCGTGAGTGAAGAGTGGAAAATTGAATTTTCTCTCAACTCTACCGGAAGTGTGGTTGTGTAACGCAGAAACATAGGGATGACCCGTGGTACAAAGCACAAATAACGACTGTCACGAGCTTTGACACACCAACAGTCGCGCGAAAAAGGGGTTAGAGAAGTGTACAGAAAGCACCACACCGCAAATGGACGATATAATGCTACATGCTACCTATATAATGTAGGTAATATGTGGTGTAGGTAGCATACAATGGGGGTGCTCGCGTGAGGTTGGCGATATGTTCGTGCAAACAATTTTGTTGAAAATTGATTATTAAGGGCTGTTGAGCTTGTTGTTGCTTTACAATAAACACTGGTTTTTAACATTAAACTAAAGCTAATTTAACACATTAACTCACCTCCAATGCGTCCACAGCATAAATTCTTGAGAAACTCGCCCTCACACGCGATTATGCCTCCACTCGCTTCCTCTTCCTCACATCCTTTTCTCACCCATTTTCTATATTGTAAATGAACCTCCCACACCCACATAAAGGAGTTGGGGCACAGAGAAATTTAAGGGTTGTTGTTGGGGTTCAGTGTATTGTCTGACTGGGAAAATATTCTGGTGAATAAATTAATAGAATAAATTGAGAAAAGACTTTTTGAAAATTATTTTTAATTAAAAATTAAGTTTTATCAAAAATATAAAAAGAAACTCTTAAACATTTCCAGTAAAAAGTTGGTGAGCACCATCTAAGAAATCCGTACACGTTACGGTTCATTAATTCTAAAGGAAGAAATGGAAGAAAAGCCCAGAATTTCTTTACATTTTTTTTTAACTTTATGTTAACTAAAATATTAAATCTGTTATAAATGAAAAATTTTCCATGAGCTCTTATTAAGTCCTCTAATTCGTCTAATATACAAAACTCTGGATTGAAAACGTCCCATTGGTCGTTGAGAGATAATTATTAAAATATTCAAATTTTTGGAAATTTATTGTATAATTTTTCTAAAATTATTGTTCAATCATTCCCTTCTAAATATTTTATTGATAAATTCTAAATTCTTCAGATCAATAAATTTTTATTTTTCTCTCTAATTTTTCCACCCCATTCGGAATTAAAAAGTTACTCAATTATTGATCAATAAATTGCCCCTGACAGTAATATTCCACTAGAAGTTGCCTAAATTGATCAAAGATTTAATGAATATTTAATAAAATTAAAGCTAATTTTGTAAATTGGCGAAAATAGATGTGGTTAGAAATTTTACTGACTAACTGATGAAATTGACTAATTGAAAATGATTATAGTTTAATATATTTTTCCAGGAAAACTGGAAGTTATTTATAATGAGTTGAAAAAATAAATATTCATAATGAGTGTAAAATATAGTAAAATTATTTTGCTAATTTATCACAAAAAAAGAAAGAAAGTCATTAAAAAATCCTACCATATGGGACACAAAATTGCGTCAATTAATTAAAAAATATCCTCCTCCATACCCTTGCAATTACCACCTAATTTCACTGTCTGGTTTTTTTTATATTATTATTTACCCCCTGGTGGAGTTTATGCGCAATTGGGGCGAAAAATTGATGGGCAAATTGAATTTTAATGCATGTGCGGATAATACGCGGGTGGGGTTTGGGTATGAGCTCAATTGTGAATAGCCAAATTGTTTTGTGGCTTAACCCCTAGATTTGAGTATAAACCCACGGCAAAGTGGTGCGGATAAGCGGGGGGGATGGGTTGAATTGGAGGAAATCCTTGCCACACAGAGGAGCTTATAAAGCAAAACACAATGGTGGTGAATTGCGTACCCTCCTCTCCGGAATTGTCCCAAAAATTCTTCAGCAAAATGAAGATGCTGGACTGTGTGAGAAGGCAACAAAAATTCTTGGTGGTTTGAGTAAATTCATGAATAAATATTTGATTAATGCTAGGAAAATTAAATTACAATGGATTTTGTATGGAAAGTTGTCCTTAAAAGTCTCCTTTTGTGGTTAATTTATTAAAATTTTATATATAACGAAGAGCAAGATAAAATGCCTGGCTAAAAAGTTGGTCTCAGCCGGATCAATTTCCTCTTTGGGATTTTTTTTCTGTTTTTCTTCTTCTAAATTCGCTTTCAAATCCTCGACGAAACTTTTGGAAGTGTGGCTTATTAAATAACAATTAGTGGAGCTTTTAAATTATTCGGTTATTCGTGAAATAATTATTTAGCTTTTTTTATACAGTTTGCACGATTTTTTTTTCATTAAAATACTCCAAGAATGTATTACAATGAGGTCATGAAACTTCTAACTCCTGCTATAATGTGCAGTGTATGTACACACATAGTTAGACAAATAGAGAATTGGATTGAGCAAATATTTACAAAAGACAGGTAATTATATTTATTTTTAGAATGCAATTATTTTCACAGAATTCCTTACACATGATGTTTTAAGGATATGTTTCATCAACAGATAATATTAAATTCATCTTCCATATCTTACTTCCTGCCTCCTAGTGATTCCTCAAACTCAACCTCAAGTATAATACATCCTCAAGACACAGAGAAAATGTTAGTTAGACAGTGAGACTTTCTATGTTGAAAGCATATCTCTCTTTCTGGAAGTCCTGCCGAGAGTAGCTGTAGCAAATAATATTTCAGCTCGTTATGTTGCTTTCTTATGCAAATGACTTGAGACATCATCCATTGCAACAGCAGTTAACTTCTGATTATGTAGAGAATTTGCTTGAGTTGTGGATGAACAGTGATTCCGTTCAGTCTGCGATCGAGAGATTCGAAATCCGTCACTTCAATCTGAAAAAAAAGGAAAATAAAATTAATAATAATTTTTTTGCATTTCACTAAAGTTTTTCTTAAGTAGTTTTTGATCCTTCTTTCTGATATATTGAATTTTTATTTAAAATTGCCCCAGAAATTGTTTTAAGAAGAAAATGAATTTTCCGAAACGTCGCTGAATGCATAAATTGATGTTTTTTTCCCCTTTCAGTAGGTCACTCCTCCCTTGAAAATTCTTTAAAAATAAATTCGTTGCAGTTGCTAAAAATTTGCACAATATTCCTTAAAAAAGCTTAATTTATTTCTCGTACTAAATGATGCGTTAAAAAGGCAAAAAAAAATTGCTGAAAATAATTCTTAAATACAAATATAATGACTAAAAAGTTTCTTCGTTTCTCTATAAAAAAAATTCTCATTGAAAGAAACATTCGTGTAGAGATATGCGTAATAGAGAATAAAAAAAAGATAAAAAATTACTTAAAAAAAACTTCTCATTCTCCACTGGAGTTAGCCGGGAAAAGTTGATAAAGGTTTGCTCAAAAATGCACACGATGACGTCACAATCGTGTTTTTAGTTTCTTTAAATGCTTGAATCATTCACGCTGATGTTTCTTCGATAATTGATGAGAAGTCTTTTTTTTTTATAATTCATTACATTGAAAGAACTAAAAAGCTGTGTCTGAAGGAAACACAACTAAAATCACAAAAGTGACGTCATTGCGTGAATACTTTGAGAAAATATTTTGAGATTTTTCTCAGATGTTTCTAGTGAAAAGTCAATCATAACGCGTCCAGTTATAAGAGTTGGTATACCACAACGCGGATGGGTCAGTCTATGCGTTGTAATATAATTTTTAAGTACATAGTATTAGAGGCAAAGGTGATTTTTTTTATGAAATTCATCAATTCGAAAGACAAAAATGGTTATATCTCAAGTTCTATTGCACATACAGAAATTTCTTGACTAGTTTTGGAAAGGTATTCAAATAAGCTACAATCTGACATATATTTCGATACATTTCAAGGTCACCTCCAGAACACAAAATGGCGGTTTTTTGTTCTACCAAAACATTTTTTGCACTTTTCGTCCTAAAGGAATGGTTCTAGAGGTTTCTGATGTTCTAGAAAGTTGTAGAGAATTGCAAAACCTTTAATTTGATACCAAGTTGAGTCAAATCGGACAAGCGGTTCAAGAGATATGGCTCTCAGAACTTTTCAAATTCAAGAATTTTTCAAATGGCCATATCTTCTAAACGGCGACATAGATTTTCTTCATTTTTGGACTGATGAAAGATATTGAGTCAGGCTACAACATATCAAAATTTAAAAGATTTGCCTAATGGGGATTCGGAGATATTGCCCCTTAAAGTTAGGCAATTTTTGTTTTTGATTTTAGCGCCTCTTGCGGATGCTTTTGGAACTTGGAATGTTCTAGACAGTTGTAGGGCTTATCGAAACCTTTCATTTGATACCAAGATGGTCAAAATCGGTCAAGCCGTTCTCGAGATATATCGAAAAAACACTTTTTGCTTTAGGCCGCCATATTTGCTAAACCGCTTGACCGATTTTCAAGTATGAATTGTTGATGAAAACGTCTCACTGAGCTCTACAACATACTAAAATTTCAGACCTCTAGCTTTAAGGGAACTGGTCGACGGTATTTCAAAATGGCGGACGGCGGCCATCTTGGATTTTGAAAATGCGAAAAAATGAAATTTTACACCCACATTTCTATAGAAAACTTCAAACCGGAAGTCTCCATCTGTCACCGTTCTCGAGCTATAAGGAAAAGTTTGGGCGACCGGCAGGACGGCCGGCCGGCCGGCCGGCCGGATCAAAATTTTTCCACCACCATTTTCGTAATGTGGGAAGTCTAAAACGTGCTCATACCAAGTTTGAGCCCGATCTGAGGGGGTCGGTTTTTCCGACGATTACAATACTTGGTATGCCACGATTGTGGTATACCAACTAATTGGGAAGTTTTTTTTGCAGATATCTTATTCTTTTCATGGATTTTCTACAAGATTAGGCCTTTGCTGATACGTATGAGAGATTTTCCCACACAGAAATGAATAAACTCCTTTTTCTGGATTTGTTTTTTTTTATTCAGAAGAAATCTTGTGCAAAGTAAAGTGAAGGTATTTCAAAGAAAATTTGAATAAGAAGGAATATAGTTTATACATTTGTTTACCTGAATTTTCACCAGAAAAGCACACTTTTTGGATATTCTCACCTCATGACGTGTATCCATCTCACGGTGGATTGTGGTGATGAATCGCTCAGCAAAAGCCACAATTCCGCACCATGCGCGAAAATTGATTTCCTCATGTGTGCTCAGTGCCAGTTTGCCGGCAATGGAGGCAATTGTATCGGGAGTACCGTGGGGATGTAGCGCGGTTTTCAGTGCCTCCCATACCTCGTCAGTGGGTATGAGGCGCTGACTGAGGTATTCACTCGCTATGTCCTCGCACGATGGATCCACATCAGCTTCACTATCCCGTGGCCCCGGGTTAGCTTCTCTTTCACATAGTTCGTCAATTTTTATCTCAGGAAGGTACCTAATGAAGATACGGTGGTAGAGTTGCTTCCGATAATTGGACACGTGGACGTATTGGCTCAGGTATTCCAATGGGGTGAGTTCTGTAGGAGAAAAAAGGCATGTCCAGCGTGATTTTTATGACGACATGTACCTGGAAGCAATATCAGGGAGGAGGTTGGAATTGCAATTTCACGAGAACCAGCAATGGATAAACGTTGGGAAGTTAGAAATCAATGCTGCTGGTTGTCTGGGTTGCCCTCTATTTCGAGTTTTCCTTTCAAGGATCTACGTGAGCGCTCTTGTGTTTTAATTTACATTTAAATAACGATTCAACAAACAGATAAATGGACAATAGGACAAGATTTTTTCAAAAGAATATTTTTTTTATAATTTTTCAAAGAGGTTTGTTGTTAATTTTGCAAGTTCGATAAGCTATTTCCGGGAGAAATTCTTATAAGAGGAAAATATTTAATTAAATTACTTCTCATGGTCATCAATGGACAGATCATTTTATTATTATAGACAGATGAATGACGTATTTTTAAATGACTTTTCCTCATCTCAACGTTCCCAAGTTAATTAATCGAATAACCGGATTTAATTGAAAGAGGATTTATTTTCCTTTTAAAATCCTGCCAGGAAATGTGATTTCCTTCTCGTTTTTTTTTACTCTCGTATTTGACTTATATTTTATACATAATATATAGGTATTTAAGTATTATGTATGTATGTAATTTGAAGAAAGATCGTGGAGAATATAATCTTGAATGAATGCAATGAATATTAAATTGATGTGTGTGGAATTGGCGGTGGGAGGGAAGCGTATGTTTGAATATTCATAATCATGTATTCATGATGTTTCCTTTAATTAATTGTGCAATTTAATCGATAATAGAAGAGATTTTCTTTGTCAAATACGTCAAATATGTATGTTATCTAATAAAAAAAAGTAACAAAACTAAGATAAAAATTTATATATAGGAGTAACTGGGGTAAAATGGTGAATGTGAAAATAAAATTTAAATTAATATCTCAAAAAGTAGTGGGTAATCTGACTAATTTTGTCAGTAGTTGCACTTCATACTCCTACCTAAGCCTAGAAAGATTCATAATAATTGATCCATTATTTTGGCTTTTATTTGAAAAACAAATTTTTCGAACCTCAAAGTTACTCTGACCATTCAACTACTTAACTTTTGGCGAAATTCTCTGCATTTTTTTTTATCCAAATGCACTTTTAGATAAAGTGAATAATGCTAAACACGAATCTAATCTCAATTTTCCAAAAAAATGTTCCGAGTTTTCCCGTAGAACATAGATAATAAAAAGTACCGCTTGAGGCAAAATGGTGAATTTGGTGTTTTTTTTTTAAAATAACCTTTTAAAATTTTGAAAAAATATTTTTCCTTAATCAGTATAACAATTATATACAATTTATGATGTTTGATCACTCACTATTACCAATTTTTATAAACTAAAAAAATAAAAAAAGAAATTTTATTTTTTGTATTTTTTCAATTAAAAAAAAGTTTTAATTATTATATAAATCTCTCATTCTCAATAGATGTTATAATTCCTTGCTAAAAGAATTTCATTAAATTAAGATTAGCGAACAACAAACGCAATTCACCATTTTACCCCATGGTTGGGTCAAGATGGTGAAAATGTAAGTGTTTGAAAAATGGACTGAAAATGCATTTTCCCGTTAAGTTAGAGAGACAACGCCTAAGACAAAGTAGTAGCCTGGAAAATTCCCTATAAGATAGTCGTCATGGGAAAACTCAAATATTTCCAAGGAACTCAGGAAAAATTATCTCCTAAAAATTCACCGTCTTACCCCAGGTTCCCCTACTCGTAGAATTTCAAGAATATTCAGAATATTTGTAAAATCATGAAAAAACAAACCAATGTTATTAAAATCTTTGCAATAAACTAGTTAAAAAATATATAAAAATATTTGCAATATTCATAAAATATCTTTTGATATACCTACATTATCTCGATATTAATCTGCTTCAAATATTCATTTTTTTTGAAAATAGGTAATACCAATGAACGATGAAAATATTTTACAAAAAAATATCAATTATTTCTTTTCAGATTTGTGTTACCTTTCAGAAAAAAACCTTTCATGGATTTAACGATAAATCTTTTTTAATTTTCAAATATATTTGATTGACATGACTGATTGTTTGCTCCAACATTTTTTCAGCGAATTTTTAGGTGACCTCCCATCACCTCAAAAATTCGCATAAATATGGGGTAAAAGGACACTGTTTGTTCCCTCGCTGAAAGATTTACAATTTGCACATCAGCTGGTTGTATTGTTTGGCCAAAATTGTTTCGGCAAAATGTGGGGGTGGATTTCGAAAAAAAATTGCATTTTCACTGTGGGGGTGTAAATAGAAATTTGCATGAAGCGTTCCCATTTCGACGGTCAATTGGCGCTTTGTTTCACCATAAATAAAAAGTCCATCGAAGTTGACAGAAAAATTCCCCATAAAAAAGGGGGGTTGCGAAATTGCGTTGTTAAAAGCAAATTATTCCTTTTTATCAGTTCTCCTGGTGTGAGGATGGGGTAATTAGGTACGCAGCACGTGGTGTTTGAGAAGGATGAAAAAAATCGCGCACATGGTATAGCTTCCCTAGTCTTCGCATAATTCTCTCATGGCAAAGAGAGCAAAGATGAAGAATTAATTGCAGTTGAAGAGTTCTCGCGTCAGTGCGGAAATTCCTCGAAATTACACCATAAAATTATTTTGAACTTTCCTTTGGAGCTTTCATGCTTCGTATACTCCTTCGGGGGCTCAAAAGTTGTGCGTTTGCCGGTGGGAAAAGAGATTTGTGGGCATGGGGGTGGAGTAACTTACCACTTAGAACCGTTGAATCAATCGGTAATTCAAAACGTGATACAAGTCTTGTGTACTTGCGAGGCAACGTGAGCCACTTTTCGTGATTCACATCTGGTAGATTTAAACTTTCCCTGATGCCACGCACCACATCCGGTTCACGGGGTTCCACGTCAAAGGGGAGACTCCGAATTGCTTCCCTCAGAGCTGCGTTCATCTAATGGGGGAGAACGGAGGGAGGAAAGACTTTTTTCTTTAATACACGATTTATATGGCTGAAATGAAATTTTTAAAAAGAAAAGAATTTAGGTACTGACAAGAGCTCCAAAATTATTCTCAATGAGATCCACGCTAATTCCTCTCCGCAATAAGCTCAGAATTTCATCGTCGAGAAACGAGGACTCCCTCACACTGCTCCGACGTCCAGGTGGTGGAGAATCTTGGGAGGATTTCTTCGGAAGCATCAAAACTGATTCATTCGTTGCAAGAGATGGACGTTGACTCTGACTAGGGGAGTCTGGGACGAGGGTAGCCACCTACAATATGATTGCAATGTGTTAAAGATAGAAAATCAATAAGGGATGGATTGTGTATTGAATTTTGCTTGAAGGGCTATTATGCATTGAAGAACAATACATTAATGTTTCAAAATCAGCTTTATTGAAGGGTTTTGCTTTGAAATCTATTTGATGAGCTATTTTGACTTGATTCACCTGTGGGATGAATGGATCATATGCATAAAGGATTTAGAAGAATCATCCTCCAGCTATAATGGCATTCCCATTATAATTCTAGTAAATACAATAAATCTATAATCGCATAGAATTTTAGAGCAACTTCCTCGAATGGAGCTTCTCAAAAATTCATAATGCTTCCGTTTCATATGCATTATGCATAATGTCCTTTTTCTTATTTAAAAAATTCTCAATAAATAAGGAAAATTTTACAAAAGACTTTTCTTTCAAAAAGATAACTAATGTGAAAGAAAACTTATCTTTCCATATTTTTTTTTAAATTATTAATGATTTTTTTATCATGATATGGCCCCAAAAACATGTATACCTATCTATGTATATCTATATGCAGGTATATAAATTTTCAAATTTTCCGAGAATTCTTTGTAATTTAGTCCTCTGAATAAAATATTTGCGAAAGAGCTTTAACATATAACGTAGTGCGCAGATGAAGCCAGTAAAAGCTCCAAAACACCTAACAGATCATCTAACGTTCATAACTTGGTGAAAATCTCTAATTTCCCAACACTTTACTCCCACCAGATTCAAAAGCCTGTGAGAGATATAGTAATTTTGCGAAGAATTTGCAATGCTTCCAGTAAAATTCATCGAAGTTTTGTCTTTGTTTACCAAAGGATGTTGCCAAAAGTTGCGTCAACTTGAAATGCAGCTAAAAGTTAGTTTTTGAGACATATAGCACCCCCTTCCTACATGCTCCTTCTGCACATTCCAACAAGAAGCGTCAATTGGGAGAGTTTTTTTTGTGACTTTTTGGATCATCTCTTAAGAAAACCCCCATGGGGGGAGATTTTATTGGCAATGGGGATGAAGTCGGAGATATATTTCTTGCATTTCTTTGCTATTCAAACATACTCGTGTGGAGTTTTCAGTGAAATTTCTTTTTTAATCTCTCTCATAGTGAGACGGAAAAGTTGGAGGACTTTTGACATTGCCGTTTGTTGGGGTAATCTTGAAAAGAGGGTTTTTGTGCATGATAAGCCGTATGTACCGGAATTCTCAAATGATATTGTCAAAAGAATCCTTAGAATTTTTCAAAAATTTTCTTTGAAGAATCTCTAAAAAATTCATTGAAGAATTCTTTATAAGAAGTAAATCTTAAATTATAAAGAGCTGTAAGATAAATTTCTTTGCGTTTGTTTTTAAAAAGAATTCGTCAAAGAGTCTTCACAGACCTTTAAAACCAAGGTCTAAGGTTTAAGGAGTTTTAAAATGAACTTAGGAGGGAATGAAAAAAAAACTTTGAATTATTTATTATTATAAAGTTTTCTTCCAAAGAATATTTGAAGGATTATTAAAATTCTTCTTCACAGAACTTTTAGAAAGAATTCTTTAAAGTACGAGTATCTAAAGGGATTTTCTTTCGAGAATTTATAAAGAAAACTCTTAAAAGAATTCATAAGAAAGTTATAAAATAAATTCTCAGGAATATTCTTAAAGGAAGTGCCTTGAACATTTCCTAATTGAATTTCAACTGAATTTCCAAAGAGAATTTTTAAAAGGAATTCCCTGAAAAGAAGAGCTTACCTGTGTTACAGGATCTTGATTTGGACGGAAGGTAGCTGTATCAGTTTGATTTCTATTCTTCTTTTTCTTCTTCCCCCTCCTTCGTGGTTCCTCTTCCATATCATCCCGGGAAAAGGCACAATTTTGCTGTGGACTCCCATTGCGACTCTCCTTGGGTTCGGGACTTCCTTCTGATGTAATAATAGTCGGTGGCACTTGTCGCTGATCTCCCTCCTGCACATCCGGATCCTTTTGCACCTTGTCCGTCTGTGATGTCCAATCAGTGAGGGTAGAAGTCCCCGGGGCTGGTGATAAGTCCGATGGAGCATTCCAGTACACAGTCTCCTGACTATGGCTTCGTCGGAGATCCAAAATGATGCGTTTTTTTGCACTCGAGCAGAAGGTCTTTGGTTCAGGTGTGACGCATCGTCGGGAATTCTTCATGGAGCTGACGCTAACGCGAGTTTTTGTACTAATTACAGTTGGTGTGGGTGTCATGGGGCGACTATCTGTATCCGTAAATCTCCGGAAGAGCTCCTCCGGAACATTTTCAGGCAAATCATAGTCGGACATCCGAACACTGGTACTCCTGCGTCGCCCACCGGATCTTGCTGAATGCTCCTCGGAAATCCCACATGCCGCAAGAGTTTCATTTCGCTAATTAAATTTTTGCATCAGAGACAAAAAAATTCATTATTTCCTCTTTTTCCTTTTTTTCTCACAATTTCGGTGACCTTTTTTTGTCATTTTTTTCCTCGTGCGCGGTAATTAATAAATGCAAAATTCATTATAATAACCGCAAACAAGGAGTTTTTCTCTGTCCTCCAGAAAATTAGCAAAATATTATACGTTAAAGGAAAAATCATGGTAGTCGTGAACAAACTGACCCTCTACGGGAAAAGTTTGCTTTGTGGGATGGTTCATTAGAAATTCTACCTTCTATTAAGAGGAAAAATTCATGAAATGAAGAGCTTCGTGGTAGGAAATATTAAAAAATAAATAAGTTTATTTTTGGATATTTTTATAAATTCATCATTTTGATTAGATGAATTTAATCAATCCATATTGATTTATTTTTCAACAAAATTTATGAATTTATAAAAAAAATCTAATAAATTGAAATTTCTATATTTTTTATATTGTAACCTAGCGCGAAATCTATTCTAGGATATGGATTAGACAATGGGCCTAATTCAGCGATCAAGAAACCCTTGAAATCTTTGAATTTTGTACTGAAATTTCAAGATTTCAAGCGAATTTTAAGGGTTTCTTTGTCGCTGAATAAGGCCCAATATTTTAATAAAAATAAAAAAATTTTAGGCCATACAGGGTGGTGCAATTGAATTAGCAGCTTTTGATAATTTATTTGTGCAATTATTAGAGCAAAAGGAGTAGGGAGTAGGGGTAACTGGGGCAAAATGCTTAAAGTTCAAGGGTTTCGAAAATGGCCTGAACATGCATTTTCCCATTTTCCCCAGGTTCCCCTATTTTGAACGTTAAATCTTTGTCAAACGAATTCAACGTGAAAAAATTACTTTTAGAATTTTCTACTTATCTTTTAAACCTATGACATCTTGAATTAAAATGTTTGGCATCTACTTTTAAACTTTAGATATCTCAAACGTTTGACATTTCTTTCGAAACATTTAACGTTTCTTTTCTAACCTTTGGCATTTTTTTCAAACTTTTAATGCTTCTTTGATACGTTTAAAGTTTATTTTATAACATTTAATATTTTTCTTCTCACATTTGACTAATTGTAATGAAATTTTTAGCTTAAAACTAATTTATTTAAACCGGAAAACTTTTTGAAGAAATTTGAATTATCAGAATTTTTAGGATGTCCAAATTTATTTAGGCTATGCCACTGAAACTACTATATAATTTTCTAATATTTGAAAGTTTTCTTTTTAAAAATCATTCAAATAAACATCCCTTGTTAAAGCTCTTTTAAAATTCTTAAATAATACCCTAAAAAGGAGTTTAAAAAGTTTTTATTGAACTTCCACGAGATTTTACAAATTAAAAGAATTTTAGGTAGCTCTCTTTAAACTTCTGTGGGAACACAAATGATTAAAAAATGTTCCAAATTGTTGTTCAAATTCGTAACTTTTGTCAAAGAGTTTGGTATATGTACTTGTGTGGCAAATTAAAGATGGAGCAAATTGACGAAGAAAGTTGCAAAGAGGTGGTGTGGGCGTTTTGGTGGAAAGGACTTTCTGTACAAATTGCCATGCGAGAAATGGAAAGGCAAATAGTTGAAAAATTGTAAAATGGTAATGGGAAGAACAAACCCAAGATTGCTTCGCAAGTTTAACAACATTTTTAACTTCTGGAGTAGCTGGATGGTTGCACAACACAGAGCAATTCTTCGAGTAGGGGTTGTAGATTGCTGCAAAGGGTCGCAGAAGAAGTGGTGCACGGTGTGTCACTGCACAAATATCCGTAATTGCTCTCGATAGTGGCTGTTTGAGGAAGTCACAAATTATTGCATGTACATACATACATACATATATAGCTACATCTAATATATAATCTATATCCAAAAATGGTACCCACTTGTACGATCCGTTGCCCCACTTTTGGTTGACTGGCAATTAATCCCGTGTGACTGGAAATACTCATCGTTGTGAATGGGTTATGTGTTACTGTGGCTGCAGAGGACACAAAGAGAGAAAAAAAAAGCGAGGATACGAAGTGGAATTGAGGGTCCTTTTTATTGTGATGTCCATGCCATAGTTCTCCACGAGTTCCACCCACACCCCCCCGCAGGCAATACTTCCACCCCAAATGCCACACTCAACCTCACAATTTTACGATCTGGACACAAACACACACTTTTATCGTGTGGGTAGAATTAAATTTTTGATTCACACAGCAGAAGCACGAGGCGAAAATGTGGGCACTTCTGGGGGGCGGGGGATGGTCCACAGAGTGGTCCTTCCACCATGAGATTCACACACAATTGATGGTGCACCAGAAAAAAGGCTACCAGGAGATTTGCCAAAGAGAAAATGATTTCATTTGATTTTATTGATCCAACACGTCGTTACCGAGGCCCCCGTTCCCCACACAATGGCCCCCATTCTCGATGAAGAGCCCAACATTTTCTCTTTTCCTGCTACATTTAATACAATGTAATTTATGTCAAAGTTTCACCCTGTAAATATTTCATTAAATCAATTAATCCCTCAGTTTTTTTTTTAATTTATAATTGCATGGACTAAATATTGCTGAATGAGGTTACAGTTTGATGGCATTTTTGTATATAAATCAATTATTAATTATTCGATAAAAATTATTTTTATAAATGTCAATTGCATTATTTTCAGCAAGATATTACTGGTGAAATTAACTCTGATTAATACGTTAAGTAATTTTAATTTAATTACATACTTTGAGTGACAAATATTCAAGGGGGTGTTTTTAAGAATAATTTGTTATTTTTTTTTTATAAAAAAACGCTAAAATGGATTAAGAAGAATAAATTTCAATTTCTTAAAAATCGGTTGTTTGCATTTTAATTTTCAGCGTCAATTTGACTTTTTTTCTTACGACGGTTTTTCTCTGTCATTTTTGACGTTTGTTTTTTTGAAATTAAACGTCAATTTGACGTTTATTTTCAAACTTTTGACTTTTACAAAATATTTGACGTCTAATTTCTAACGTTTCACATTAAATAAAAAATTCTCACGTTTGACATTTATTTTTAGATAGTTGATTTTCTATTGACACAACATAAAGTTATTTCTCTAATACTTAAAATTACTTTTATAATATTTGACATATCTTTTTCAACGTTTGAAAATTGTTTTAAAACGTTTGACGTATATTTCAAAATATTTCATATTCTATGAAAATTTCTAACGTTTGATATTTGTTTTCTTATGCTTCTACATTTATTATTTACTAAAATAATCCTTTTGACTTCATTCAAATTTACGATAGAAAGAAAAATAAAAAAAAGGTTTTAAATAGAAAAAAGTCCAATGTAGAAAAATCCTAAATGGCGTAGAAAATCATTGAAAGACGTACAATGCAGAAAATAATGTTGCCTGGAAACAAATAGTCGGTGATTGTTGGAAATTACTGTGCTATACTCTATTCTCTTAAATTGGATAAATTCTCCATGCTGTATTTTTTTGTCTTGTACACAACAATGAGCCCCTGTAGAATGTCATAGAGGTCAAGAATTATTGGATTTTCTTGCTATTTTTGGAAAAGTTAAAAAAAAAAGAAAGGAGGAATCACCTGAAAAGCTCTTGAGGATGTCGTAATTTCTGTATGAAGAGTCACAGATGAAAAGAAGAGGAGGGGGTGGTGAATGAGTGTGCGGGCATTCTAGCAGAAAGGTACGAAGAATTTTAATTGGACTCCACGAAGAAATGGAATAAATGCCATTGGAGTCCGCGTGGGAAATTAAAACTTTTCTTGTCCTCACTTGAAATGGATTTTTCTAGCGCGTTTTCCTTCCTTTTGGTGTTTCTCATTTGGAGGAGAAGAAGTTTCCTAAATGACTACTGAGGAAAAAAGCCATTACCTCGTTTCCTTGTGTCAAAAAGACACTTATACCGATTGAAGAAGGAATCCATTGAGATGCATTTTAAAATGTATTTATTAGTGACAAGTAAAGAAAGGAAAGTTTTTCTCATTAATTCTTTGTAAATGTTGTGAGAAGAACTAAAATCAAAGCAGAAAATTTCAAAGGGTATACTCGAATGGAATGGTCAGATTTTCCCAATTTTACATTTAGTTTACAATTTTACAATTTTTAAATTTAGTTGGAAAAATAATATTATTTCTCAATTTATTTCCTGTTGAAATGTAATAAAGGGAATTCCATTCAAGTGTAAAATATGTAGAGAAGATAAATATTTTTATTATATGTACACCTACATACATACATACATGCATGCATACCTACATAGTACATAGGTATGTTTAGTGTGGAATTTTCAAATTAATAAATTCTCCACATCAATGTAGTACAGAGGTTTGGACAATTTTCATATTCACAACCCCAATATCATTTCTTGTTTTATTAGAAATTAATTTTAGTTGGTGTGGAATTTAATCATATAGCTTTGAAGAAAAACCCCCCATAGGTGCTTTATTAAATTTTCACATTTTTCTTTGTGTAAAACATTCATGTATTTTTCATGATCTTTCCATAAAATAATAAAAGGAGGAAAAGCTTATGATGTCTTTGAGTAAAATAGGAGCTTTCTCCATTTGGATATATTGTCTCGAACAGGTTGAATTATGCAAGCGGGGTATTCCTGAAGAATTTTGCATCTTTTCCCCTCACTTCTTCCCTTTTTTCCGGAATAATAGATATCCTGTATAGCAAGAAGACATCCTGCCTTAGGATATATGAGCAAGTACATATGTGAGGTAAAGTTGCTGAGTACAAAGTTAAATCAATACCTTTAGCAAATGGTAAATAGTTTATGGGGTATGAACAACAATCTATGAATTTTATTCAACTTACTCCCAACATAAATTCTTTGTGAGAACTTTGCTGTTGCTCATGGAAAAGTTTCCGCATGCATCAGTGTTTGCTCTGAAAGTCGTAACAATATTTTTTTTATTTGATCATGAATTGCATTGAAATTGAAACAGAATTTAACCAATAAATAACCTGCAAACCTTTTATTTTCATTAGTTCATTTAGAAAAAAGAAAAACTTCAACTTACAATTTTTTTAGAGTGCTCCATCAGGAGCTTTTCCCCTAAATAAACTTTCATCAACATAACCACAATAATTAGCTAATTAGTGCTCATTTTGAATGCAAACATAATTTTAATACCTTCAATGTGAATTCAATATGACTTGTAAGAAAATGTTTGAATAGTTATTTGAATAGCCGAAAGCATTGGAAAGCTCTCAAAGTTTGAAATCGGCAAAGGGATATTTTTGAATTAAGATTACCCTAATTGGTATTTATTGCATGAAAAAATATTTCGCTCTTTGTAAAGAACTCTTTGATGTGCATCTTTTAGTGCAGAATTCATTGGTGTGGTGGATGCTAAAAACTTCAGTAGGTATTTTTTCCAGGTGCAGACTAATGGGCAAACGGGCAGTTCTCTACGTGAGTCAATTCTTTGGACGACGATGTGGAAATTGCACCGTGAAGTGAATATATGATGATAATAATTGAGGGAACGTAAAAGAACTTTCGTGCCATGAATGTGATAAAAAGCTCTTTCAATGAGATGAAAAATAAATCCAAAAAATAAATCATCGCATTTTTAAAAATCATTTTGTAAAGAGATTTTAATGTTTTGTTTTTTTTTTGGTAAAAAAATCATTTCTTTTCAACACTCATTTTATAGTATTTGAGAAAGATTATATACTTTGATTGATATGATTTCATGACGATTCACAAAGAAGCAGAAAGCCCATAAAAAAATCCTTAGAAAAGTTCTCTAATCAATATTCCAGGAAAGCTCCTTAAATCAAATCTTCTTTCAATAAAATTTCAAAATTCAATTCAAATTGCAAAATACGAAAGGACTATTTATTTTAATTCGTTAATTTATTTGAAATTCATTGCTAACTAATTAAATAATTCAATCTTAATAAAGCTGAAATGTTTGTTTGATTGTTTGTTGCACTTGAATTCCTCCTCTTGGCTGATTGTGATGAAATTCAGTATGAAAGTGGAGGGCCCCAATACGAATCGAAAGCGCTATATGGTATTCCGCCCCCCCCCTACCTTCATAGCGCCTTCACAAAAAATGTCTTAAAAAATTTTTTTTTGTTACCTGCTGAAGGGTCAGTAACATTTTTTTTATTTTAAAGAATTTGTCGGGGTACTCTACTATTCACCCCCTTCCCCAACTAATATGCGATCCCCTATTACAGCTTTAATAGGCCAGCTGAGATGTAAAATTACCTCCAAATAAATGGGGGACTAACCAAATTTTGCACCATTTGATTCAGAGAATTATAATAAACCTTTTTATACTTACTACAATGCTCTAAAACTTATGCTCGTTTCAATAAATGCGTTTAAATAGTTCCATACATTTTCCCATAGAAGCCACCAAAGCCATTGAACGAACAAGTGACGTCACTGGGGTGTTCCAAGAAACTGCTCACACAAACCACATAAAATACTATAGTTTTTACAATATCCACTCAACAAATTATAACGAGGATTAAAAAAAGTACTTCCTACATGAGATAATGCAGAAATAATAAGTAAAACACACATTATTTCACAAAAAAAAAAAATCCCCACAAAAAAGAAAATATTTACTCGAAAATTCTCAACTGTCAAATCATACTTTTTCGGAACACGAAATTCAGCGACGTTGCATGTTCGTTCAATGGCTTCGATGGCTTCTATGGAAAAATGTATGAAAAATTTTTCAAACGCATTTTCTGAAATGAGCATAAGTTTTAGAGCATGCACGTAAATTTAAAAAAAATTCTTATATTTTTATGAATCAAATGGTGCAAAATTTGGATAGGCCGAATTTATTTAAAAGTTTGGGGTCATTTTCCGCTAATTCTACTGGCCTATAAATGGAATTTGCTCACACATGATTGGGGGCTCGGGTTGACTAGTAATTTTCATAAAAATCATGACATTCTTCTCTATAGTCTTACCTTTGTTCATATTACATATGATTTATTTGCATTAGGAGCTATTTTTAAAGAAAATTCTTTGTTTAGGTTTATACTTATAAAGAGATTTTTCAAGAATTTAGGATAAGAAGATAAAATGTTCAATTTGGAGCATTGATTTATGTGGCGAATGAACTGTGAAGATTATCTATTTTTGTCATCTTTCAAGGAAAGCTCTTATTCATACCTTTATTATGTATGTATGTAGCGTATAAGGTAACACATTCACATGAAAGTACGATGCACTCAAGTTTTGCATAGTGCACCACCACACAGTCCCATTTCCTGTGGTCTCGACGGTCTCCACAGCCATCGTATTCCATGACCCCACTTTATGATTAAAGTTTCCCTAACTGGCACCCCTCGCAGGGGTACTTAATTAACAATTTATTGATGTGGCTCAATGCGGAATAATTCATCGTTTGGATATTGAACATGAAATTAAGTATTACGTACACCTAATAATTCTCACCGCGCGTCTCACGTTTCATCCCCATTTATTCTTGCACGTTCCTCTCCTTTCCGACTTAGGTGACAGGAAGTCCCTTTTCCCTTAGCCAAGGAGGTGAGACGTGGTGCCGGTAACTTGTGTTGAGTTGATTTCATATTCATTCCAATTTGCTGCAATTCACAAATATCTATCTACACACACATATGTATGTATGTAAAAAAAAAAGATTTTTCTTCGACATTTCTTGTTGGATACTTCCGCTTTTCCTCTTATTTCGGGGACGATGTGGTTTTTCCTTGTTAAAAAATGTGGAAAGAAAAGTGGAGGATGCGCGTCTGCAGTGCTGAACGGGGTTGTGATTGATGAAGGTGCACAAGGCTAGACAGTGTGAG
The DNA here is from genome assembly GCF_024334085.1 of Lutzomyia longipalpis. NCBI lineage: Eukaryota > Metazoa > Arthropoda > Insecta > Diptera > Psychodidae > Lutzomyia > Lutzomyia longipalpis. The sequence continues at coordinate 8,172,932 of NC_074710.1, forward strand.
AACATCATATTCCATTTGTTGAACAGCAGTTGCCGTGTCAGAAGAAGTTGCGAGCATCTGGCACAATGCAAATGTTCACTCTGCCTCCAACCCCAAAAAGTCCCTCTCACCAGGTTTTGTGGGAAAAAGCGTTCTCTCGCTTTTGCCAAAGTGCTTGCAACAATTTAAGCATAACCCCGCGCGTTCCCTACCAATAACAGCGCACTCCTCTGCTACTCCCATGGCAAAGCAATTACCTCCAACGAGTGGAGGCACCCTCGACGAATATATAGGGCGAAATTACATTTCGAAGCAATATTTAATAAAATTTTGTAATATTGTTATCAGGAGCCCATTAAACAATTAATGTTGTGCAATAATTCACAATAAATTTTATCAAGAGATTTTTCTACCATTCAACGTCAATGAAATTAATTTGCTTTGCAAATTTCATACATTTCAACCCTTTTTCCACACACACCCCCCAACGCACTATATATATGTTTCTATGTAGGTACTCTCAGTTATGCCCACTCTCCCTTCCTGTCGCACAGTTTTTTTTTACCACCCCTTGCTATCAGAAGTGGTGAATTTAGCAAGTACACACTAAAAGCTTTTGGGAGAGCTTTCACTTGCATTTAAGGGTTGAAAAGTAATATTTCACTTATGAAAGAAATTTATGTATTATCAAATTTAATAGAAATCTTTATATAAACCTGAAAAGTCTGTCTTTCTGTTTGTTTGTTTGTTTGTGGCACAAGAACTACTCCGAAACATCTGGGCCGATCGTAATGAAGTTTGGTATGGAGGTAGTGTTAAAGCCGCATTCAAGAAGTTTACGGCACACGCCTATAAAATTTTTGGGACAAAATGTTTTTTTGAGATGACGTGGCCGGAAGTTGGATTCTTGTCAAAGTTTGTGCTTGTTGAGTGAATAAATCAAAAGTTCTTGTAAAGATAAAAATTAAAATTACTTAATAAAATCAATACTGTCCACTTTTGAATCGTCAATTACATTGCCACGCACTGCTCTATCGCAAAAAGCCTGAACCTGAAGAAAACTTTTTGGCCATCCTGCTAGATGAAATTGTGTTATACACAGGTGCATTTGGGACTCCGCAGACCAACACCATCGCCCTTAACAGTGAGTAAGATTCACTAACTATGTGGGATTCCGCCCCCTCCTGAGATTTTTACCTCCTGAAGGATTAGATATCGGGTTCATTGGTTTATTAAAGCATATTAAAGCCCCACACATATTCCTAGACAACCAAATTTTACATCATTCGATTGAAAAAGTAAAATAAATTTTGTTTCTATGGAAGATAATTCAGCTATGTGGTTGACTTTTTCATTAAAGGCTTTATCATGTGGTGGGAATAGTAGGTTTAGTAGACGGAACCTATACAGTGGGACCCCAGTACAACGACCGCTTGGTTATAGGGGTAACTGGGGCAAAATGTTAAACCGCAAGGTTCGGAAAATGGACTGAAAATGCATTTTCCCATTGAGATAGAAAGAAATCGTGTGAGACAAAGTTGTAGCCCGGAAAATTTCCTATAAGACAGTCGACATTATAAAATTAAAATATTTTCTCGGTACATACCAAGGAAAATATTATTCTTAATTAAAATTAACAAATTGCCCCATGTTCCCCTACTACTCTTGCGCATTGAAAATAATGAGTGTGAAGAGTACATCCGAGTGGTCGTTGTACTGGGGTCCCACTGTATATCACGTGATCAGCGTCAATATGTGAACAAAAAAATGTTTAAGTCCATCAATATGTACAGGTGATTTGTGATAGTAACTTACAAATTTTAAACATGAATGCTCGATATCCAGGAAATAGCTATGATTGGCACGTATTCGAAAATTCTTTCCCAAAAATGAGAATTGAAAATTTAAACATGGAAAATCCAAATACATGTTTTTTGGGAGATAAAGGGCATTCTTTATGATTGTAGTGGTCAGAAATCCAAATAATGACGCAGAAAAAAAATATTTTGTTGTATTCTGCGAGCAAGAAATCTTTGAAATTTTAGTAAAAATTCTTCAAATTTCAAAGATTTCTTAGTCGCAGATTAGGACCCATAATTCATAAAAAAGTAAGAAGACAAGTTGGATATTGTATTGATGTGTTAAAGGGGAGATGGCAATGTCTAAATAAATATTGACCTCCAATATAGTCATGAGATAGCAGGATATATGATTTATGCAATTGGAACTTTGCACAACTAAGTATATTCGCCATTACGGTGTAAATTCCAATTTCCGCAGATTTGCTAGGGAATATTGAGACAAATCGACGCTCCCGTAGATTATGAACCATACTCCTATTCGGGAGCGTTGAAATGTTCTATTTAAAGATCATGAAAATGATTTAGATGATGCAAACAAAAGCAGGGAATATATCTTGTTATAATTACTTAAAATAATAAATGTTTTGAAAATAAAGTAAAATGGAAAATGGAAATGGAAGCAAGATTTTACATTTTACTTCAACATTTCACGTCGGCTTCACTTAATTAGTTTTGAAAATAACATAAAATGAAATCTATTGTTCCCGCGAGACTTGGAAGGGTGGAAAATCTGTCTCATTTTCCCCTTCGCTTGTAGAAAGTTGGCTGGAGAATCCAAAAATTTCATGCTATATGTGGAACGCGTACAATGTGCGCCAATAGTGAGCCAATAGTGAGCCCCTGGCCCACCGTGTGAAGTATCCCGTAGAAGAGGGCACGGAAGCTGATGTCACAGCCGTCGAAGCGACTTCCCCGAAGGAAAGCCGTCCGAGGAGGGCACCAGAAAAGGATTCAACATCAAGAAGACTACCTCCAGGATAGCCCACAGAGCCGCGATAGCGTCGGGAAAACCCAGAAGATCGTCCAATGAGCCAGATGGCCATCGAAGACATCACAACGAAGACACAGGGACATCCACAAGACATAAAACTTGAGTATTCGTGCCATGCACGTAAAATTTGATTTAAAAGAACACAAGTAAAATTGTAACACAAAGTAAAAGGACAAAACAACATAACTTATAACATTAAACAATAAAGCCACACACATAACATTTATAACAAATTATACGATCACACAAAGATTAAAAATCTTAAAATTTATAATGAAATAATTTATTAAAATAAAAGCCTACAAAAATTCACTTAAATATATCCACCCTTCTTTTAATGGGAGGGTTGGTATATTTTTAATAAACACTCTTAAAGAAAATGCAGCACGATGCACTTTTAATTTAAGAAATCGAAGTGTGGGAGGTAGGGGAAAACCCCGAAAAAATGAAACTTTAAAAAATGACGAAAAAATGGAAAATATTATTAAAAATTTTTTGCAAGATAAAGATTTGTCGAAGTGCATTCACATGCTTTCAGTATTGGTGAAATGAAACCATTCTACAATTTATGTAGGTATACTTTATGTCTTAAATAAAATTTAAATCAAAGAGAATTTTAGTGAGAAAAGGGATTTATTGTGCAACAGCTTCAGGAGGAAGCTATCGAAAGTACATAAGATACATAAGTCCCTAAAAGGAACCACAGCATTTATTTGAATCAGTAGAAAAGTTTTGGCCCAATTCTAGACGGAAGGTTCATTAAATGATTTTAAATGTAATTACAGGTAGGCTATGATTCTTTGACTTGAAAATTAACCTATACAACATTGTATTAAAATAAAATTCACTTCAATTTTGAAATTTTCAATATAACAGATAAGTTTCAATGAAATTTTGAGGGTTGGGTAAACCTTAATGCACATTGAGGGTAAATTTGGTGTGGATATTTGCTAAAAAGGGAAAATTATGTCAATCCTGGAAACAAACCCAAGGGGTTGATGGAATGAAATATCAACCCTTGATGTAGGGGAGGCGCTAATATGTTCTATATACTTATGTAATATTTAATTCTCAACACTGACACGTTCTTTTAAAGGGGTCAAAAGGGTCTCTCTGCCGGGGTCAAACCACCATCTAATCCTTACATGTGATAGTAGCCACAATGATTCCCGTGAGAACGAGTGCAAAGAGAACTTCCGTTCGATGTTCATTCTCATGCTGTTTTTTTTTTCACTTCGCGCTTAATCCGCCCCCTTCCGAAAGAGATTTAATCAGAATGCAGGTTGCTATACTCCTTCGAGTCGTGATCCTCCTCCTATATATTTTTACTGGGCCTCATCTGTGTAAAATGTGAATGAAATTCTTTTGCTTAAAAACAGATGAGTTGGATGGTGGTGCAGGCATTTTTGGCGCCAAAATTTCAGTTGTATATACTTATATATGTATGAGAGAAACCACAGTATTATGTATGTATGTAGGTCTTGTCAATGCGTCGAAATATGATGTGGAATATGATGTCCCACCCACATGAGGGGGTGGTGGCCACAAATCCCTCGGCAAGCACCAAACCACCCCCGAGCCGAAGTTTTTGGCACAACGAGACAATTGTACTCCCCAGCAGAACGGTAATAACCAATCTATATGCATAGATTTTTCTGCCACCCGAACACTAAAGCTCCGCATTTGCCAACACGGGTGCCGAGTACGAGGGAATCTCGATACTTTATGGATGAAACTTCATCTCAGTGGCCACCTAGTGATGGTTCGTGGAAACACATCAATAAAGTTCCATTCACAGTCTTCAAAAATATTTTTTCTCCATAATTTTGGCAAATCTAAAGCTCAATTTTGGAATTTTGGCAGTAAGAAAAATGCAAAATTTCACTTCTATTTATTGCAAGATATTTTATTGTGAAACATTGGGGAACTATTGTGAATGGGGCAAACGTTAAAGTTGATATCACCATTGAGAGAGGCGATATAAAGCTACGATGGGAATATTTCGTGCCATAAACTCTCTAATGTTCAACGAGGCGGGTGGCTTTTGGGGGTGGATGGCAAATAAAATGACATGTACTTGTCCTTGCCATAGATTTTTGGGTCCATGCATTATTGTGGCTATAAAAATGATTTGTCAGAAATGTTCTATTTCAAAGAAATCATCAAAGTATTATAATTTACTTCAGAAATTCTAGATAAAGCAAAAAATCAGCAATAGGTTCTTAACAGTAACTTTAAATAAAATTTGGTCATTTTTTATGTCGTTCATTGGGGTTGTTCTCACCTATTAAGAGGCAAAATTTGAGGGTTAAAATTAACGATTTGAAAGCGCAAATATTTAAAGGA